>NW_025854137.1:0-1242 GCF_002878395.1 Capsicum annuum
AGATTTTCCATGTTCATGTTTATGCTTTGCTAGACCCAGGTGCATCCTTGTCTTTTATTACTCCATACATAGCAGGCAATTTCGGAATCAGTCCTGAAAGTCTAGCAGAGCTTTTTTCAGTCTCTACCCCAGTGGGTAAAACCATCATAGCCTGGCGGGTATACAGGAACTGCCTGGTTATGATATCTCAGAAATCCACGTCAGTAGATTTAGTTGAGTTAGAGATGACTGATTTTGATATCATTCTTGGCATGGATTGGCTTCATTCCTGCTATGTGACAGTCGACTGCAGAAATAGGATAGTTCAGTTTCAGTTCCTGAATGAGCCCGTCCTAGAGTGGAAGGGTAGCATTTCAGTGTTCAGGGGTCAACTTATTTCCTACCTTCAGGCAAGAAAAATGATTTATAAGGGGTGTGTGTATCATCTCGTGCATGTTAAAGATTCTAATTTTGAATCTCCCAGTCTCAAAACAGTCTTAGTTGTTAATGAATACTCAGATGTATTTCCCAAAGATCTTCCAGGTATTCCTCCCGAAAGGGAAATAGACTTTGGCATAGACCTTCTCCAAATACTCAACCTATTTCTATTCTGCCATATAGAATGGCACCAATAGAACTCAAGGAACTGAAATATCAGTTGAAGGATCTCTTGATAAGGGATTCATCAGACCCAACATTTCCCCATGGGGTACGCCAGTATTATTCATGCGCAAGAAAGATGGTTCTCTCAGGATGTGTATTGATTACCGTTAACTCAACAAGGTCACATTCAATAACAAATATCCTCTTTCCAGGATTAATGATCTATTCAAACAACTTCAGGGTGCCAGTTACTTCTCCAAGATAGACCTCAGATCAGGCTATCAATAGCTCAGAGTTAGAGAATGTGACATTCCGAAGACAGCTTTCCGTATTCAGTATGGTCACTTTAAATTTTTAGTCATGTCATTTGGTCTTACCAATGCCCCTGCATATTTTATGGATTTGATGAACCATGTGCTCAAGCAGTACTTGAACATGTTTGTCATAGTCTTTATAGATGATATTCTTGTCTATTCTTGCACAGATCGTGATCAAGTAGACCATCTCAGGATTGTTCTTCAGACTCTCAGGGATCACCAGTTATTTGTTAAGTTCATCAAGTGCAAATTTTGGCTAATATCAGTAGCATTCCTTGGCCATATTATTTTTGGTGATGTCATTAGAGTAGATCCTCAGAAAACCAAGGCAGTAAGAAACTAT
>NW_025854138.1:0-4328 GCF_002878395.1 Capsicum annuum
CACTCTCATGCCATAGATCTTAGAATTTCTCCTTGTATAATGAATTCCGTCTTGAATAGAGGGTACTCATAAGTTGACTTTTAAGTTAGACCTCAGCTGTTAGTCAAGTATTCAGAGGTTCAGTTCATTTTATGATGTTCAGTCCATATGTCACATAGCAGAATGAGTCATGTTCTTATGTTTCAGTTCAATCTTAGTTCCTTTACCATTGCATATTCAGTCGCATGTTCGTAAGTCAGTTCACTCATGTATTCATGCATCAGATATAGGCGGTCAGCTTATCAGTACTTTCAGTCATGCATTCACATATCACATCAGTCATATAATCATGCATTAGATAGGCATAGATTTAACTTATCAGTTAAGCATCAGATATGCATTCTCAGTTTGATAAACTCAGTTTATCGGAACACTAAGTCCTACATTCATAAATCATGTATCCATGCATCAGATATGCATGTACAGTATGATATGCTCAGTTTTTAGTCATGTAAGCCATGAAATAATAATCAGTCATTCATGCTATATATCGTGTCAGTTTTCTTTTCTCTAATCTCAGCCAGTATCATTAAAGGATGATTGTTCCCAAGGGGGAGATATTGTAATATCCCACATTTTGGACTAGAATAAAAATCCATCATTCCTATACGTGGATGTTTCAAAAGCCTCAAATCCTATATAAATTTAGTGTGTTAATAAATTATGTAGTGTGGAAATCTATTTGAGCATAAATTTATATTATAGAGGTCCCCTAACTCAAGTACAAGTTGAAATATTTCCTATCATTTAGGTTTTAGTGAGTGTCAAAACTTGGGTAAACTTCAATCAACCATAACTCATTGTAAATAAAGAACTTTTTGGTTTACTATATATCAAATGAAAGCTATTTGAATTATATTTCCAACGATACTAATTTCGTCTAAATCTGATACCAGAGCAAAGAGTTATCCCTATTTTATTTCAGCATATCAAGTAGGAAAACGGTGGATGTTTCTGACAGGCTATCATGTTTTTGATGACCCTTTTGACGACGTCGTCACATTCTGATGAGATTTCTGATGATATCTTCAGCCCTGAGTAGAAAATCAAGAATTTGGACCCCTTTTGTGATGATCATTTGTGACGGCCTATCACGGACCTGACGGCCTATCATGGATGGCGTCAAGCTTATTTTTCCAGCAATTCAAGGGCATTTTTTTAAGGGTATTTTGGACATTTCCTTCTCCTTCCACGACTTATAACCCTAAAGAGGTGTAATTTTTCTCATTTTTATTTAGTTAAGCATCTTAAAACCACTCTTTTACACTCTTAACCACAATATTAGGGTTTCCATCAAACTCATCTCTCAAAAGCAAGATTCAAGTCTTTTTCCAAGATAATCAAGAATTAAGTTTTCCAATTCAAGAACTCTCCAGCAAATCAGCAAGGTTTCCTTTCTAAGGTATGCGTGTATTCATTCATGGACTTCTTTTGTCCATGAAGTTCAAGAACGGTTTTCTAAAACTATATATTATGGTTTTCATGTTATGAGTGGATTGTTGATCGTGTTTATGTGTTGAATGATGCCAAGATAGAATTTTTATGTATTATTATGAATATATGATATCATATGAGTTGAAAACATGTAATTTTGATTATTTATGATGAGTAATTGTATGATTTACACCTATGCCTAAGTTGTGCATGTAAGGTGTTTGATAAAATACCTAAGAGACTAGAAATCATGCATTATAGCTAAATTGTGACTAAGTGAAGGATTCATGATAGGCCTCTATGATTCAATGTCATCCATGTTGATAATGTGTCTTGTGAACACTCTTGGATTAATCATGAACTAGTCTTATGGAATTATGTTATGCTTACTTACAAAACCCACTCATGTAAAAGATATAGAATACCCATGTACTTCATGAAATTCCTTAAGTTATGATATTATGGATTGTGGTTGTAATATGTAATGAGCATGACATTGAAAGCTATGCAAGTATGTACATGTTGTATAAAATTCCCTTCCATGAAATAGATTGTTGAGAACCATGCTTAGTATGAAATTCCTTATTTATGATATTGTGGATTATGGACTCTGCTCTTATGATCAAGTCAGTCATGTCTGTTAGTTTCCTTCCATCGAGTCATAGGGGTACTTGTACCCTAAAAATATAGTTGTGTGCCTAGATCCATGTCATGTTTTCACGATACTCTCAGTTAAGCCATGATCTATAGAAATCAGTCAGTCATGTGACTCAGGAAAACTCAGTAATCTTAGTAGTTCAGTATTCTCAATAAACTCAGTGCTCAGTAACCTCAGTAATCACAATAAATCTGAGTAACTTCAGTACTCTTAATTAGTCCTCAGAACTCATTATATTCCATTCATCAACGAAATCCAGTAAACTCAGTTTTAGCTCCGCTAAATAATAGCACTAGTTACAGTTCACTAAATTAGTTTAGTTAAGTTATCTAGTTTAGCCCAGTTATTCAGTTCAGTGTCTTTTAGATGTGAGTAGGATTTAACACCGAGTGAACCTAGGGATGGGGGCTCACCCGCTAGAATGGGACTGAGATCCCTAGACGCAATCTCTAAGTTCCAAAACTACGTTGCCAGTGTACGTATGAGATATCACCTGTTAGATAGGACAAACATACTCAGGGGTTATCCGTTAGCACATTTATATGTATAGGATTGATCCCAGGAGTCACCTACTAGATTAGGATTGACTCTACAGTAGATGTCCTTACTGGTGGTGCAGTATTGACACCCTTCCAGTTAGGGAAGATATTGGACCCCAGTCAGCATAGCTTGGGGTATGTCGGTTAGATGAATACATCCCACAGTTTGAATTATAGAATCAGGGCTTTCAGATACAGTTAACTCAATTCAGTAGTACAGATTCAGTACTGTTAGATACAGTCAATACTTATCATTATCAATAGACTTCAAGATCACCCATTCGCTAGGACTGAACTCAACTATGATTAATCAGTATCAAAATCATTAGATTTTAAGATCACCCGCTAAAAAGTACTAGTCTCAGACTAAGTCAAATCATCCATATTATCAGTATACTCATGATCACCTGCTAGATAGGACTTATCTCAAATTTAGTTACTCCAATTAGAACGGAACTCAGATAGTTCCATCAAAACTTAGACTGTTAGATACAGTCGCTCAGTATCGGTTCTATTGATTAGTCCGATCACTATAGTTATATCAGCTATATCAGTTGTTATAGCTCACGTTACCAGTATTCAGTTTCAGGACTATTAGACACAGTCATTCAAACTAGTTCTTTACAATTTGAACTATCAGAAATAGTCAATAATCTATTCAGTACCTTAGTAACAGTAAATTCATGTCGTTAGCATTCAGACTCAGTAGTCAGAATCATCACGAGTTCAGTTATAGTTGTTTATGCATGTATGTATTCTCACGTTCATATTAGTTTGTATTGTTCATGCATATAACCCTTTGCATTTAGCCTACGTCACTCATATACTCAGTATATTTAGATGTACTAACGTATTTACGCTATGGTGCTTAATCTTATGTTACACCATAGGTTCAGAGGCACGAGCTCCAGATCAGCAGTAGCATTCTAGTGTTCAGAGTTTATAGTGAGTCCTTCTCATTCAAGGTTGATATGATTGTTGCTACATTTACTATTCAATTTCTAGATGGAGTTATTTGGAGACATGTTCCTTCAACTCCTTATTCAGTTTAGTTAGAGGCTTTCAGACTAGATGTTAGATTAGATATTTAGATATTATTATTTTCAGTATTTATGACTTATTTTGGTATTGTTATACCATTTTCAGACATTTTGTTATCAGACATTTATTCAGTTCGAACCTTATGGCCTTTCATGTTCATGTTTGCACATTTTATGATATATTATACAGTATGCAGGTAGAGATATCAGTAATGGGTTAGCTTGTGGTCCTTCGAGGCCATGACCACTGTTTAGAATTCCGATTTAGAAAATTGAGGTGTTACAAACTTTGTATCAGAGCCTAAGGTTCAATAGAGTCCTAGGAAGTCTGAAAGTCGTATCTAGTAGAGTCTTGTACATGCGTGTGTTATGCACCATACCTATGTGCAGGAGGCTATGAGATGTTTTAGGAATAATTTCCCTTCTTTCAGTATACATGTCATGCCAGTGAGCAGTCAGATTTGTATAGCTTGTTTTCTCATGCTTGCATCTATTTATGCTATCCAAAACTTCAGAAAATGTAACAATTTCAAGGTAGAACCTCCTAATAGTTGCAAGTTTAGTTCATCTCTTGCATCATGCATTAGTTTCAGACTCCTAAAGTTTATTTATAATCTA
>NW_025854139.1:0-18554 GCF_002878395.1 Capsicum annuum
CCCTCAACCCGGTTAAAATAGAAGGGTCAGTTCCGAGTTGGCCCGGCCCGGCCCGTTTGACACTCCTAGCCTTTTCTCATTACTCAACCATCAAATACAGAAGGAGAAATAAAAAATTGAATAACTGCTATGTACTGCTACTTCTAATGAATCTTTTTATAGTTGCAACTAGTGTATATTGACAGCTGAAATTTATTAATTTAGTTGTCTAACTAACTCTCTAATGACACCCGTAACTAACTCAACAACTTGCTAATGACACCACTAACTAACTCAACAACTTTCTGGTGATATTACTAATGCACAACTGTACACTTAACCAACTACTCAACATCCTTCCTCAAGCTAGGCGTATGAAAAATATTTTTCATCCCTAGCTTGTTAAGTAGATAGTCATGCTGCATTCGAGTGAGCCCTTTAGCGAGTAAGTCTATAGGTTGTTCAGCCATGTTTATGTATGTAGGTTGAACCAGATCAAGCTGGATTTTTTCTCTGATAAAATGTCAATCTATGTCTGTGTTTTGTTTTTTCATGAAACACCGGATTGGCTGCAATCTGAATTGTTGATTTACTGTCACAATATATAGGTATAGGAAGTTCCACAATGACTCCTAACTCTTTGAAAAGACCAACTTATTGACACCCAATTTTGGCTCTCCAAACATAAAATTAACGCATTTAGGCTTCCGGACCGTTAAATGACACAATATGCAATTTTTCACATATTTTTTGCAATTGTTAATAAATTATTGATAATCATCATTATTTTACAATTTTTACTCATTTATTGTCGTACTTTAATTTTACATGATTTATTGATAATTATCTTTAATTTCATAAATTTTAGGATTTTATCACTTTATTATTATCTTAATATTTTTTGCCCAGTTCTCTGCATACATATACAACATAGCACTGCAATTCTTTATAGCGTAGTATAATTCTAATCATTTATAGCATAATATATTTTTTTCAAGAAAATTATATATTTTATTTGTTGTTTTTATTTTTCTGTAATTATACATCGGTATTTATATCTTTGTATATTATTTAATACGACTTACTAATGTGAGTCGATTTAATTATTTTAATACACAAAATAATAAATTAATCAATTCAAAGTCTTATCTTTTTTTTTTTTTTTAATTTTTTGACTTTATTTGACTTATTGAAAAAAAATAATATGACTATTATTTTTTTTCTTTTTTTCTTTTTTAAACACTCCACACCACACAATACACATATACACGCATATTTCCCATCAGATCTCTCTCTCTCTCTCTCATCTCACACTCCTCCCCTCTTTTCCCGCATCCCAACAACCCATAAACCTTCAACACTGCTAAAACAACCATCGCGCCGCCTCTTCAGCCCGCCATCACCGCCGTTGTCCCCTCCCCATTTTCTTCTTTGTTTGCCGTCGTCATCTATCGTCGGAAGTGATGACCATCAAGCCTTGAATTTCAATGCACTACTACTGCCACTATCTTACCGGTTATGGCCAAATCTGGCCGAATTTTAGACTCCAACGTTGCTCCGATAAAATTCCGTTGAAGCAACGCCGATTCCTCGCCTCTTTTGCTTTGATTTTTTGCAAATATTTTTGGGTTTGTTTGGCCTTAGATTGTTCTTTCTATTTCTACATTATTTTTTTTACTAAAATGACTATTTTGAACTGAAGTTGGTTGAAAAATTGACTCCAATGAAGTTACTATTTATATGTATAATTGTTGGTTACCTGCGTGCATTATTTAGCCCCCACCATCCATGAATTTTGTCATTGCTTTACTTTGATCATTGATTATTATTGTTAATTGAGTTTTTAAGTCGGTTCTACACTTTTTTTGATATTTTTTAACAAGCTCCATGATGTCTGGACAAATACTTAGATGTTGATTTTTGGTGTCTTTGGAGGATTTTTATGGCTTTTCCTATTTTGTTATTGTTGTTGGATGCTAGTTATTATGATTATGTTGCATTTCTTTTATTATTATTTCATCGTGGGCTGCTACTATTTTTTGGACTGATTGGAACGATTTTGTCCTATATATTAATTCAACTGATAATAAATTCGTAATTATTAAGTTGGCCAATGAAATTATCTCTCTGTTTGGATATTTGAGGCCGATTTTATTTTATCAAAGTTATTATTTTATATTAAGGGCCGACACTTGGCCGATGAAGAAATTTTTTCGTCGATTTTCGAGGCCTGCACAATGCAATGTCTCGAATCTGGTACCCGAAATGTTACACGGTACTCATGACCCCAGAGGACCACAAGCTAACCCATGACTGATATTTGTACCTGTATACTGCCTAAAATACTTTATAATGCGGAAACATGAACTGAAAGGTCATAAGGTTTAAAACTGAGACATAAAATTTGATAAAATATAACATCTGGTGGGGCATGAAATACCCAAAACAAAATTGAAATAATCTATCTGAACATACCGTATTCTGAAAAGCCTCGAAACATGACTATCTGAATAATGAGTTGATGGGACATGTCCCCAACTAAATCCAATTGATAAACTAATTACTGAGATAATAAAATGATGATCATGTCCTCGAAAGATGAGGACTCACTGCTAACTCTGACTGCTGAGATTAGAATCTACTGATGATTTGGAACTCGTATTTCTGAATTTATGGTATAAGACACCATAGCACGTCTCTGAACCTATGGTATAAGACACCATAGCGTAAATGCATTAGTACTTTGAATGTACTGGTATGCATGTGAGGTAGGCTGAATGTGTGGGGTTCATATGCATGAACAATAACAATAGCAGACTGACTATCATGAGCGTGAGAATACATGTATGAGACATAATAACTAACACTGATATCGTGATAACATGTTTACTAAATTTGAATACTGATAACATGATATACTGATAACTGATATAACTGATAACATGAGTGACTGTATCTGACAGTCCTAAAATCTGAAGAACTATCTGAGTTCTTTTATTGAGACTGATACTGAAACTGTGGGAGATAGTTATCTAACTGACATGCCCCTAATACTCTATTATGGCTGAGTTGGGGTCCAATTTGTAACCCCTATTAGAAGGGTGTTAATACCCCTCCACTAGTGAAGACAAGCTATGGGTGACCTTCATCTGATTGTGTCCCCTAAACGAGAACGGTGAGACCCTCATCTGACAGTATTTATCCACCTCACCAACCCTCATCGGACAGTGTTGATGTCTCAACCTATGCTGGCTACATAGTTTTGGAACGCAAGGATAATTTCTAAGAATCACACCCTTATCTGACAGTGTGTGTTTCCATCCTTGGGTTCACTCGGTGCTAATTCCTACTCCCATCTGAATAGACTCTAAACATGATTAACTGAACTGAACTGAACTGGTTTGAGTTAACTAAGCTCCATTGACTGACGGAACGCTACTGATATCTGAAACTGACTGAAATTACTGAGTTTCCCTGAGTCATGAGACTGGCTGAATTCTACTGAACATGGCTTGACTAAGGATATCTTGGAAACATGACACTGATTCTAGGCACACAACTATATTTTTTGGGTACAAGTACCCCCAGGACTCGATAGAAGGAAACTGACAAAGCATGACTTTCTTGAGTACAAGATCCACATCAACAATACATAATCTAATAAGTTGTGGATTTCATGAAGTACATAGTTATCATACTATCTAACATGGACGAGAATGTTAATAATCATATCATAATCTCATGTTCTAATATCATGGGCATTCCGACAACATATACATTTCATAATGATAGCATGGAGACCATTTAAACATATAAGGATGACAAACAAGTCACATTTAGTTTATGTTTTGAGCTATAAGGCATGATTTCTACTCCTTCAAGCATTTTATCAAACACCTTGCATGCCCAATTTAGGGCATAGGTGAAATCATCAAATTACACATCATAAGCAACTAAATTCATAGATTTTACCTTGCATATTAACATAATATCATGGAAAACACACAAGGACTCCAGCTTTGAAATCAATCAATGTCAACAACATGATTACAATTAACCCACAACATAAATACCATGATTTATAGATAAAACAAGGTTCTTGAGATTCATGGATGGAAGTAATCTATGAATGAACACAACGCATACCTTGATTCGTAAATACACGAAGATTGATAGAGGAAATTCTTGATTTTGAATCTTCTATGAAAAGCCCTAGGTTGTTCTTTAGAGGTTTTTGAGAGAAGAGAGTGCATTTTAGGTGAAAAGTGGCTGAATCACGTGTTAAAGGGCTTAAATAGGGGTGAAAAATTGACCCTTTTAACCATGGACGTGTCTTGTAATTTCAGTAAAAATTTCCCGAATTGGACCCCTGGCACGACCCAGCACTATCGAGCCGTGTCACTGGAATTTGACAATTGAGAAATTGAGGGATGGCGCGACGCGGAGCCATTGCATTGGCCCTTCTTTTGCGACCTGAAACTTTGGCGCGCCACTGACCAATATGGCACTGTTTTACGATGAAAACTTGAAATAGTCATAACTTCTTACCCGGTTATCAGATTTAGGCAAATTTTATATCGATGAAAAGCTTATTGAATTTCCCACATAACAAAAAATGAAAATCTTAAAAAAATATCACGTGTAAAAAAGTGGATTCATCTTTCAAAGAAAGATCATAATATTTTTTAGACAATTTTAAGCTAGGAAAAGGTACGAGGTATTACAATATCTCCCTCTTAAGAACATTCGTCCTCGAATGAGACTAAGGGTGAGGGGAAGAACATAAACTGACATACATACAGAACATGAATAACTGGAATATGATCTCATGACTGATAACTGAAAATATCATACTGAACATGCATATCTGATGCATGTGTAACAGGTTCATGAATGCATGACTGAGTATGCAATGGTACTTGATACCAAGTTTGTGATGAACACTAAACATGAAACTGAGTAAGCTTAAGGAGAACTTTGACCTTGAGCTTGATCTGAGTTGGCGGGGAAGAGGTGAGGATACTTGGTACGCACGTCTGCTTCTGCCTCCCAAGTAGCTCCCTCAACGGACTGATTTCGCCAAAGAACTTTGACTAGAGGGACTTCTTTATTCCTTAGTCTACAAGTCTGATAGTCTAGGATTTTGACCGAAATTTCTTCATAAGAGAGGCTGTTCCGAACATCTACACTCTGAATATGGACTACAACTGCTGGGTCACCTATGCATTTCTTAAGCAAAGAGACATGGAATACTGGATGAACTGAGGCTAGATCTGAAGGTAATTCGAGCTCATAATCTACCTTGCCGAATCGACTGAGAATCTTGAAGGGACCGACATATCGGGGACTGAGTTTTATTTTCTTGCCGAATCGCTTCACTCCCTTCATGGGAGAGATCTTTAGATAGACATAATCACCAATCTCGAACTTGAGATCTTTTCTACGAATATCTGCATAAGATTTTTGTCAGCTCTGAGTAGCCCGAAGTCTTTCTCTGATTAACTCGACTTTCTCTAAGGCATCGAATACTAAGTCAGGCCCAATGACTGAGGCCTCACTAACTTTAAACCAACTGATTGGAGATCTACATCTCCTACCATAGAGCTCTTCGAATGGAGCCATCTTAATACTGGAATGATAGTTGTTGTTGTATGCAAACTCAATCAAAGGCAAGTGGTCATCCCAACTATCTTTGAAATCAATTGCACACACCCTTAGCATATCCTCTAAAGTTTGAATGGTCCTTTCTGCTTGACTATCTGTCTGAGGATGAAAGGCTGTGTTGAGATGAACTTGGGTACCAAGACCCTTTTGGAACATTTTCCAGAAATGAGAGGTGAACTGGGTACCTCTGTCTGAGATAATAGATAACGGAACACCGTGCAATCTGATCAACTCCCTGACGTAGAGTTTGGCGTAATCATCGGCTGAATAAGAGGTTGAACTGGAAGGAAATGGGCTGATTTGGTCATTCTGTCTACAATGACCCAAATTGAATCATAATGATGACGAGTTCGAGGCAAACCCATCACGAAGTCCATGTTAACTTCTTCCCTATTCCAAGTAGGAATATTGAACTCCTGCATAGGGCCACTAGGCTTCTGATGCTCTATCTTAACCTGTTGACATGTAGAGCACTTAGCCATAAACTTTGCAATATCTCTCTTCATCCTACTCCACAAATAGACTTCCCGCAAGTCGTGGTACATCTTTGTGGCCCCTAGATGAATAGAGTAGCGCGCACCATGCGCTTCTGTAAGAATTCACTGCCTTAAGTCATCTACACCTGGAATACACAGATGACCCTGACAACGCAATACACCATCTCCCCCTTGGGAGAAAACCTCTACTTTCTGATCCTGAACTTACTCTTTCAACTTGACAAGGCTGGGATCTCTATCTTGCTTTTCTTTCACCTCAGAAACTAGAGATGATTCTGAACTACTCTGAACCCATAATCACCCTCATTTGTATTGACTAAGCGAACGCCTAGTTTGGAAAGATGATGTACTTCCTGAGCTAACTTCTTCTTACTATTATCCACATAAGCAATACTACCCATAGACAGTCTACTGAGAGCATCGGCCACTATATTGGCCTTGCCCGGATGATAGAGGATATTCATGTCATAATATTTCAAGAGCTCTAACCACCTTCTCTGACGAAGATTGATATCCTTCTGAAAAAAAACATACTGAAGACTCTTATGATCCGTGAAGACATCTACATGAACTCCGTAGAGATAATGCCTCCAAATCTTCAAGGCAAAGACTACGGCTGCTAACTCAAGATCATGAGTAGGATAATTTTCCTTATGGGGTTTAAGCTGTCTGGAGGCATAGGCTATGACCTTACCATCCTACATGAGGACACAACCTAAACCCACTCTGGATGTATCATAATACACTAAAAACCCATATGGACCATCTGGAAGAGCTAAAACTGAAGCTGAGGTGAGTCGAGTCTTCAACTCTTGAAAACTCTTCTCGCAAGGATCTGACCACCGAAACTTGACTTTCTTCTTGTTCAATCTAGACATAGGGGATGCAATAGAAGAAAATCCTTCAAAAAACCATCTGTAATAGCCAGCCAAACCCAAGAAACTCTTGATATCTGATAAAGAGACAGGTCGAGGCCAGTTTCATACTGCTTCGGTCTTTTGAGGATCAACCCTAATGCCATCATCGAAAATGATATGGCCAAGAAATGTTACTGACCTTGGGCAAAATTTGCATTTACTAAATTTGGCAAATAGCTGATGATCTATGAGAGTCTAAAGTACTGTTCAAAGATGATCTGCATGATCTCGCTCACTGCGAAAAAAACCAGAATATCATCTTTGAAGACTATGACAACATATCCAAGTACTGCTTGAATGCCCAGTTCATTAAGTCCATAAAAGCTGCTGGGGAATTGGTAATACCAAAGGACATGACTGAGAATTCGAAGTGACCATACCGAGTACGAAAGGCTATCTTTGAAATCGCACATTCTCTGACTCTATGCTAATGATAGCCGGATCTGAGGTTTATCTTAGAGAAATAGCTGGCACCCTGAAGTTGGTCAAACAAGTCGTCAATTCTAGAAAGAGGATACTTGTTCTTGACTGTGACTCTATTAATCTGACGGTAATCAATACACATTCTGAAAGAACCGTCTTTCTTGCGCACGAATAAGATTGGTGCGCCTCACGGGGACACACTGGGCTTGATGAATCCCTTATCTAGGAGATCCTTCAACTGTTCTTTCAATTCTATGAGTTCTTCTGGTGCCATTCTGTATGGAGGAATGGAGATAAGCTAAGTATCTGGAAGAAGATCAATGCCAAAGTCTATTTTCCTTTCAGGAAGAATTCCTGGAAGATCTTCGAAAAAGACATCTGAATATTCATTTGCAACTGGGACTGATTCAATATTGGGAGTCTCAAAACTAGAATTCTTAACATGAACAAGATTATAGACACATCCTTTAGAAATCATTTTTCTTTCCCGAAGGTAGTAAACAAGCTGACCCCTGAAAGCCGATACACTACCCTTCCACTCAAGGATAGGTTTATTTGGGAACTAAAATTGGACTATACTATTTTTGCAGTCGACTGTGGCATAGCAGGAATGAAGCCAATCCATGCCGAGAATGGCATCAAAATCAGTTATCTCTAATTCGACTAGATCTACTGAAGTGACTTTCTAAAATATCATAAACCGGGCAGTTCTTGTATACCTGTCGCGTTATGATGGTTTTACCCACTGGGATAGAAACTGAAAAGGGCTCCGCTAGAATTTCAGGACTGACTCCGAAATCAACTGCTATAGAGGGGGTAACAAAAAACAAGGAAGCACCTGGATCTATAAAAACGTAAAAATGCACATGAAAGATCTGTAACATACCAGTAATCACATAGAGTCTGTATGGACGTTGCCCACTAGTAGCACTAGAGGTGGCACCCTGCTGATTTGGGAGACCGGATTGAGCTGAGGAGCGGAGATGACTCTAATAACCTAATTGAGGGTAGTCTATGACTCTGCAGCCTAGCTTTCCACAGTCGAAATAGACATCGCTGCCAGCTTTGCACACACCCTTATGGATCTTACCACAAGTCTGACAAAGGGGATTAGTTCGGGCACTGCTAACACTGCCTTGAGACTTAAAGCCTGGTGCTCTGTCTCTATTGTCGTCTCTGAATTTTGGCACTGGAGCACTGAATGACGAAGGAGCTGGAACTAATGACTTAGGATGAAACTGAGAACGATTGCCTTCCTCTGACTTAGGCTGACTAAAATTAAAGCTACCTGTGCTAGCTCTCTTATTTTGCTTCTCCCTCTACTTAATCTTCTGCTCCTCTATCTACTGAGCATGAGTCATTAGCCTGGCTATAGTCATGTCACTATTTAGCATGGTGGATCTGCACTCATTAACCACACTATCATTCACCCCTAAAACAAACTTACTCATCTTGGCCCTGCTATCTGCAACCATATGAGGGGCATATCTGGCTAATTGAGTAAACTTAAGCGAATACTCTTTCACCATTATGTTGTCCTGCCTAAGGTTGATGAATTCTAACACCTTAGCTTCTCTAAGCTCTAGGGGAAAGAATCTATCAAAGAAAGCAAAAGCAAACTCCTCCCACTCAACTAACCCTGTATCAACTGCCCTCTTTGACTTCCACTATTTGAACCAAGTGTGAGCAACATCCTGCAACTAATATACAGTTAGCTCAGCACTCTCACTAGAAGTAACCCTTATTAAGTCTTTAACCTTCTGTACTTGATCTAGGAACTTGAGGTCCTCATCTAACTTAGACCCAAGAAAGGATGAAGCATCATTCGGGTGAAATCTCGAATCCTGGCTGCAGCTGAATTGGCCACTGGATTAACCGGAATGACATTTGATCATTAATTCTGAGCAGTAACTGAGTTAGCAGGAATAGTGAATGCAGCTCAACACTCTGCATGAGAAATATGTCTTCCCAAAGGTTCTTCGGGCTGAGGAGCTGGCTGATTCCCGTTTCTTCTTTTAGGAGGCATGTTCTATTGAAGAAAGGGAGAAATGGATTAGACTGAGAGATTGACTTGAGATTATGCTCACTGGCACGACATGAATACTAGAAGAGGGGAAATTGTTCCTAAAACATCTTATAGCCTCCTATACATAAATGTGGCACACAACACACCCATCTACAAGACTCTACTAGATGCGACTTTCAGACTTCCTATGACTTTATTGAACCTTAGGTTTTGATACCAAGTTTGTAACACCCCGGATCTGATACCCAGAATGCTACATGGTGCTCATGACCCCAAAGGGCCACAAGCTAACCCATGACTGATATCTATACCTGTATACTGCCTAAAATACTTTATAATATGAAAACATGAACTGAAAGGACATAAGGTTCAAAACTGATACATAATATCTAATAAAAATATAACATCTGGTGGGGCATGAAAATACGCAAAACAAAACTGAAATAATTTATCTGAACCTACTGTAGTCTGAAAAGCCTCTAAACATGACTTTCTGAATAAGGAGTTGATGAGACATGTCCCCAACTAACTCCAACGAATAAACTAATTAATTAGATAATAAAATAATAATCATGTCCTTGAAAGATGAGGACTCACTGCTAACTCTGACTGCTGAGACTGGAATCTACTGATGCTCTAGAGCTCGTGTCTCTGAACCTATGGTATAAGACACCATAACGCAAATGCGTCAGTACGTTGAATGTACTGGTATGCATGTGAGGTAGGCTGAATACGTAAGGTTTATATGCATGAACAATAACAAAAGCAGACTGACTATCATGAGCGTGAGAATACATGCATGAGACATAATAACTAATACTGACACCGTGATAACATGATTACTAAATCTGAATACTGATAACATGACATACTGATAACTGATATAATTGATAACATGAGTGACTGTATCTGAAAGTCCTAAATCTAATAGAACTAGCTGAGTCCCGTACTGTATCTGACAGTACTGAAACTTGAAGAACCATCTGAGTTCTTTTACTGATACTGATACTGAAACTGTGGGAGATATTTATATAACCAACATGACCCTAAAGTGAAATTATGGCTGAGTTGGATTCCAATCTGCAACCCCAATTGGAAGGGTGTCAATACCGCACCACTGGTAAAGACAAGCTGTGGGTGACCCTCATCTGATGGTGTCCCCTAAACAAGAATAGTGGGACCCTCATCTGACAGTGTTTATCCACCTCATCAATCCTCATCAGATAGTGTTGATGTCTTAACCTATGATGGTTATATAGTTCTAGAACGGAAGGATGACTTCTAAGAATCTCACCCTTATCTGACAGTGTGTGTTCCCATCCTTGGGTTCACTCGGTGCTAATTCCTACTCCCGTCTGAATAGACTCTAAACATGATTAACTGAACTGAGCTGAGTTAAGTGAGTTCCGTTTACTGATGGAATGCTACTAATATCTGAAACTGAATGAAATTACTGAGATTACTGAGTTTTCCTAAGTCATGAGACTGACTAAATTCTACTGAACATGGCTTGACTAAGCATATCTTGGAAACATGACACTGATTCTAGGCACACAATTATATTTTTCGGGTACAAGTACCCCTATGACTCAATAGAAGGAAACTGACAAAGCATGACTTTCTTGAGTACAAGATCCATATCAACAATACATAATCTAATAAGTTGTGGATTTCACGAAGTAAATGGTTATCATACTATCTAACATGGACAAGAATGCTAATAATCATATCATAATATCATGTTCTAATATCATGGGCATTCCGACAACATATATATTTCACAATGATAGCATGGAGACCATTTAAACATCGGAGGATGACAAGCATGTCACATTTTGTTTATGTTTTGAGCTATATGACATGATTTCTACTCCTTCAAGTATTTTATCAAACACCTTACATGCCCAATTTAGGGAATAGGTGAAATCATCAAATTACACATCATAAGCAACTAAATTCATAGATTTTACCTTGCATATTAACATAATATCATGAAAAATACACTAGGACTCCAACTCTGAAATCAATCAACGTCAACAACGTGATTACAATTAACCCACAACATAAGTACCATAATTTATAGATAAAACAAGGTTCTTGAGCTTCATGGATGGAAGGAATCCATGAATGAACACAATGCATACCTTGGTTCGTAAATACACAAAGATTGATGGAGGAAATTCTGGATTCTGAATCTTCTATGAAAAGCCCTAGGTTGTTCTTTAGAGATTTTTGAGAGAAAAGAGTGTATTTTGGGTGTAAAGTGGCTGAATCACGTGTTAAAGGGATTAAATAGGGGTGGAAAATTAACCCTTTTAACCCTGGACGAGTCTTGTAATTTTAGTAAAAAATTTTTGAATTGGACCCCTGGCGCGATGCAGCGCTATCGCGCTGTGTCACTGGAATTTGACAATTAAGAAATTGAGGGATGGCGCGACGCAGAGCCATCGCGTTGCCCCTTCTTTTGCGACCTGAAATTTTGGCGCGACGCGGAGAAAATCGCGCTGAGACACTGGAAAAGGACAATTTCCATTTTAGCTTATGGCGCGATGCGCCACTGACAAATATGGCGTTGTTTTACGACGAAAACTTGAAATAGTCATAACTTTTTACCCGGTTATCGAATTTAGGCGAATTTTATATCGATGGAAAGATTATTGAATTTCCCACATGAAAAAAATTAAAAATCTTAAGAAAATACCACATGTAAAAAAGTGGATTCATCTTTCAAAAAAAGCTCCTAACATTTTTTAGACGATTTCAAGCTAGGAAAAGGTACGGGGTATTACACACAAATAAAAGATGGATATTACGTATATAAATACATAATAAAATAAATAAATTTGGGTGATGACGAAATTTTTATAACAACGCAAAAGTTTTATGATTCGTATTTTGGCAAGACAATTTAGGACGGCTAATAAATCAGCAACCACTTCGTAGCCATGTCGTATTTAAAATCTAATCTGAGCCCACTTTTTAACGAAAAATTATGTATTTTTTATACATATATGAACGCATACTTTCTCAATTTATTTTGATAATTATTTATTTGTTACTAACATCTTTATTACAAGTGTTTATACAAGTTATTGGAAAAATTCATCGGGAATGACATTCAAGGAAAATTTTAAATTTTGCGTTGTATTTTTATATTCTTATATTTGTACAAATATCATCAAAGTGAAAACTCTATTTTTTGGGGCGTTGGGCGGGAATGCTTTAACTTATACAATCTTTACCGTGCGTTTAGGCAAATTTAGGCCGTTAATATTTATAGAAAAAAAATTAATTTAGATATTTAATCAATTAATTCATACTTATACATTAAAAGATATTTCATAATCCTTTTCTTTAAAATAAATTTTTCTTTATTCAATTTTTCTTTTTTTTTCATACACATTCTTATATACTTTCAATCATCTTCACACATTTTCTATATACAATAATTTATGTAATTTATACATTCTTTATATGCAAATTGTTTATATTATTTAATGTATATTTTTAGATTTGTATTTATAAACATTGATTTTTTTCTTCGTCTTGTAAAAAAACCTAAGTCTGGCCGAAAATCACATTTGTAGATTCTGAAGGGTGCCTAATCTCTTCCCTTCAAAATAATTTGAACTCTTATCTAGAATCTTATTTGGTTAGTAGATTAAAACATCAGTCGTACTTGTTAAACAAATAAATAGGTTTCCTATTTTTCCTAAAAAAAATTAGGTGGTAACTCTGTACAAAATCAGTTCTTTTTGAGTTCATAATGTCGTGCTCGTTTTAGGGTATGACTATTTAGCGACTTTGTTGGGGATGAAAGTTTCTAACCATTGCAGATTTAGGTAGATATTTATGTTTTTATACACTGTTTCATACTAATTGTCTTGATTTATCTTGTTTATGTGGCATAAATTATTTATTTGTTATTATTTTGTATAGATTGTTTATTTATTTATTATTTTATATAATTTGGTATTCCATTCATATTTTCTCCATTTTGGAATACTGACACTCACACACATTGTACACGCAGATTGTACATTGTACTTTCTCAAAATTCTTTCAAATCACCTGATTTTAGAGAGTCGGCACATACGCAGGGTGAGCGGGAGTTTTACTACCGTGGGACCACGTGTCTTCTCATATAGGAAATACAAGTTCGAGTCTACCCACTCTTAGTCAATATAGGTTATAGCTAAAATAATACCTTTTTAGATGCATGCATCCTTAGTCAATTTTTTGGGTTCACGACCCAATTAGCACATTATTTTAATTTTTGTACATATTTGAAGGATTTTTGTGTCTGTACATACTTATTTGCTCTAAGTTGATTATATTTTAGTGAGAAGGTGCAGTCTAATCTTTGATTTGCATAGTGGATCAGTTAAAAAATGTACCTTACCAACATTACCTCTAGCTGTTTATAGGTTTGAACTACGTTTTGATCTGATTCTTGTCCTGACAAGATACGTAGGTAGCCCTGCATTAGGGTTTGATTTCTTCACTGTTTCAGAATAATTTCTCTGGTATTCAAACTGGGACAATTTGCTGAACAGTTCAAAGATGCTTTCCAAAACCATTCAAAAGCACAATATAATAGATCGTCAAATCCAAATCTCATTGACATTAGTGCCTAGCCGACCTACCTCCAGATCCTCGCCTAATTTTTATGCAAAAATACCTAAATTTTTTTTTGAATGTCGTAAACCATTAAATTTATAACGTCTCGATCCTCACTTTCAAAGCGAGGGTTCAACATTCTTTCAATCATAACAATTCTGCCAACTGCAGCGAAACAATGATATAATTCCTTCAATGTCTGACTTGTTTAATCTTGTCAGCATACTGAAGTTATGTCAAACCTCTTTCCATGCTTTATATCTATTCTTTTGATCATTTGATCAGAGCAATTTTGATGCTAAAAGCAGTTCTTTCTTGGTCTTCACATTATTTTTATGAATGACCATTATTTTTTATTTATTTTTACAATCATATATTGCACATACAAATTTACAAATTTGTCTGAACTACGCAGACTTGATTCTTATTTTCACAAGATACGTAGGCAACCCCAATTTGGGTTTGATCTCATTTTCAAAAAAAAAATTAACTTGGTTGATACCAATGCAGTTAGGAGTGTGCATGAGAAAGAACAAACTGGTATGATGTAAAGGACTGATTTCATGGTAAACCATAGATTCATTTGGTACCTTTTATCACACCTGAGTAACGCTTGAAAAACGTCGCTTGCATACATCTAAGACAAGAACAAAACCAACCTCGTTGTTTCAAAAGCATTGTGTGGTGAGCTTTAGTTTAGTTCCTTGCACTACATTGTTGATCTAGAACTTGGCCTAAATGTCTACTGAGGTGAAATTCTGAGTTATACTTGATTTAGAAAAGAATCGTAGGCCTTTTTTGACCCGATTGTGCCTTTATAGCCCACCAAATGACATTAATCCCTAGCATCCCCTCTTTTGAGCCTAAAACCTTTTATTTGGACAACTGAATCTGAGTTTATACTTTTTTGAGTGCTTACATGCACTATCCCTCTCTTGGCCCTGCCTTTTTGAGTGCACTGAATACGTATAAATTACGGACGAAGACTCAAGATCAAAGACGCAAAATGCAAAATATGTATTGTCCCAAATGAACAAAAATTAAAAAATAACTTCAAAAGAAGCAAAATTTCCACAAAAAAAAAAGATAAAAGAAAAAAAAGAACAAAAAAATATATAGTTTCCTAGAAAAAAAGGGAAACTCCAATGCAAAATTCAAAAAGAAAAAGAAAAAGAAGTCGAAGCAAATGCAAAGCAAGGTACAACGAAGTACAACAAAGAATATCACCTGTTAAAGCACAAATACAGTGCAATGCTCATTGAGGAATTAGTCACTTTTATTTCAAAAATTATCCTACCTGTCCCAAGCCTACATTACAAGTCAATAGCAAGTCCTACGGGATTCTATTTCAAGTGTTCTCACATTAGTGGATACTTACATGAAGGTCAAGCCTATGGTATCACAATTGCATACACTGAATTTCTTTCTGAGTGTGAGCGTATTTTTCTAAATGTCCCCATATTCAAAAGAAAATTGTTCAAATATGTGCAAAATGGGACTTTTTTTTTGGAGAGGGCACTTGAAATAAGAGAATAAGTGTAGTTTGAAACCATTGTTTGCAACAAGACGAACAAATCTTGTTGATACTCATGTATGTTTGAGGTACCACTTGAGATTATAGGAGTTACCCTGAAGTCGATCGCAGTTAGATGTGAAAGAGACGGGGGAATTCTTATGCACACTACTAATTATTGGTACCAACTGAAGTCAAGACACAATCCTGTCTTCTTCATTTTTCTACACTTCTTACCAAGAAAATGCAAAAATTCTTTCTTTCTTTTTTTTCAAGACGCCCACTTTTAAATACAGGCATTTTGTTTTACATTTCATTCAAGTTGTCCATTTTCACAAACAAGTATTTTCTTACCTTTCATTCAAGGTGATCACTTTACATACATGCATTTTTTACTTTCTGTTCAAGGCGCATAACTTTGAAATATCGACATTTGACTTTTTCTTTCAAGAACATACCTTTAATACCGATATTTTCTTCTTTTTTTCAGGCACTCATCTTGAGTATTTTATATTTTTTATAGTCTTACCAGTCGAGTGGCTATTAGATTTCAACCACTTCACTAGTTGAGGGTCTCAATCTTCGTAGATAATCGAAGACGACAATAAACATCAATCTCCATAAACAATTGGAGATGTCACGCATCAGTCCTCGTAGACAATTGAAGACGTCATTCATCATCAGCGTCGTAAGCAATCGAAGACGTCATGCATCTTTTCAATCTGCAATAGAAAATATTTTTTTTAGTTTCCTTAGAACAAGACATTGTAAGCGTAAATAATACACTGGGGAAAATTTTGAGAGCCACCTCAAATTTATCCTATTTTTCTATTTCGAACTACATTGACCTGATTCTCGTGACATACGGGATATGTCGAAAGTTTTATGCAGAGTTTGGTCATCGCAATCCTACAATCATTCTTCCTCCCCAGCAAGTAAACAATCTTGCATTCCCCAGAATTTTACAGGTCGAAACTGGGATAGTTTTGAAAGCACCATCGAAAATATATGAACACTTTCATTCTCAAATAATTCTTTGCTCAATAATCATTTTTGCATAGGTTTGTCCACCTTAAAATAGAATAATTGGGTCAGTTTGCCCTCCAAAAGATAATGGTACATGTTTTTCTTCAATTGAATATTTATACTTGCTTGCCTTTACTTGCACAGGTCGTACTTCATTTATTTCTTTTTGCACTGTATGCTATCTTTGCCTTTACTTGAATGCATCGCAATGTATTTGTTTTTTCACTTGTTATTTAAGCACTGTATATTTTTCTTGTCTTTATTTGTACATCTCACAATGCATTTATTTTATTATTTAACACTGCATGTTATTTTGTCTTTACTGGCACATGTCGTAATGTATTTATTTTATCATTTAAGCACTGCATTTTATCTTTACCTTTATTTTCACGCATCGCAATGCATTTATTTTATCGTTTAAGTACCTCATTCTGGCAATGCATTTATTTTATCATTTAAGCACTGCATTTTATTCCTACCTTTACTTGCACACACCGCAATACATTTATTTATTTTATCATTTAAGCATTGCATGCTATCTTTATCTTTATCCGAACGCATCACAATGCATTTAAGCACCGCATGTTATCTTTTCCTTTATTTGCACGCATCACAATGCATTTATTTTTTGTCCCCCATAAAAAAGGTACTACAAAACTAATCTTTCAACTTTTTTATGTGTAGTACTTTAATCTATCTGTCTTTCTGTATTTTAAATATTTCTAAAAAACTCCATATGTATTTATTTTTCAACTTTTAATTTTTTTTCTCTTTTTTATTTTACTTTAATTTTTAATTTTACTTTTCTCTTATTTTTTTATTTTTAATAGTTTTTCTTAACGCTTACTTTTTTCCTTTTCTCCTCTCAACTTCTATTTTTAAAAAAAAAATCTCTTTTTCATTTTTCTTTGATTTTTATTTTTTCTTTTCTCCTTTTATTCTTATTAAATTTTTCTCAACCGTTATTTTTGTTTTATCATTTTTTTCTTTTTTCTCAACACTTATTTTTTTTCTTTTCTCCTATCAAATTCTATATTTTCTTTTTTCTCTTAATTATTTTCTTTGATTTTTATTTTTTATTTTAAAATATTTTTCTTCATTTTTTTTCCGCAACTTTTATTAACTTTTTTTCCTTTCTTTTCTTTTCTTTTCTTTGATTTCTTCCAAATAACAAGTTACCCAATGGGCAAGAGTTGACACTATCACATTGTATCTTGATTTATAATACGTCCTATACATCTTGTCTTAGAGGCAAGACTTAGGACTTTCAAATAACAAGTTACGTTCCATGGGTAAGAGTTGACACTACCACATTGTATTTTGATTATGAGATGTTATATAACTTTTACCTTAAAAGCGACACTTAGTCCAAGGACTTTTAAACAATGAGTTATGCCCCACAGACAAGATTTGATACTACCACGTTATATATTGATTTATGAGATGTTCTATAACTCTTGCCTTAGAGGCACTCCTTATCCCAAGAATTTTCAAAAAATAAATTACGTACATTAGCCAAGAGTCACACTACAACAATGCGTTGTTTATTTATGAAATGATATTTAACTCTTGGCTTAGGGGCAAGACTTATCCCAAGGACAATCAAGCAATAAGTTATGCCCTATGGACAAGAGGTTACACTACCACATTGTGTATTGATTTATGATATTCTTTATAACTCTTTCCTTAGAGGGAGACTTAGTGTAACACCCTGAGACTACACCCTGGGAGCCACGCGGTTCTTATGATCATGAAAGATCACAAGCTAAACCATGACTGGTATCTACTGTGAGCATTGAATAATATTTATGAAACATATGTGGAAGTAAAACTGATAATGCTATAAGGTTCATAATACTTAATCAAAACTGAATACATCTGTAGAATGT
>NW_025854140.1:0-2752 GCF_002878395.1 Capsicum annuum
AGACTTAGCTTTCAGATTAAGTTGTTTTGGGTATGTTCACCCACATGATTTTATCCAGTTGAACCTTATGGCCTTAAAGTTCTATGTATTCCATATTATTATATCATAATTTGCAGTATACAGGTACAGATATCAGTCATGGGTTATCTTGTGGTCCTTCGAGGTCATGAGCACTGTGTAGCATTCCGGTTCAGCGAATCGGGGTGTTACAATATTAAACACTCAAAAACTCTCTAAAATCTCTATCAATCTCTTGGGTTAAGGAATGTCTAGGGTTTTCTTCAAGGTGGTTAATTATGGATCATAGGGGTAATTTTTCTCCGTCTTCTTCATAATCTAAGGCTTGTTACTCCTGCCTAATTGTTAATTCAATTAAAGGTTATGAATTGTTTTCATTGTATAATTATTATATAGTTTTAGGTTTTGAATTATATGTCAGGGGTTTTGGTTAATAATTGTTTATTTATGTTTTCCCATGTTTTTATTTAGGGTTTTAATATTATAATGCTAGTTTGAACATGTGGTTTAATTGTAATGGTGAATCGGTACTTGGTTTGTTTTTGAATCTATATGCCCTCAATATGTTTGTTCAAATTCCTATGAGAATGCTTTTATTACATAGCTGGGATTTCATTGGAAACCTTGAATGGTATAATACGGTAATGGAACCTAAATTTGTTAAATTGTATTAATGTCTAAATGGTAAGGCCTAGGTGGCCACTACTTTGATTGAAAACCTTTTTATCTACACGGAAATCCCCCAAGTGAATGCAATAATGGAACCTATGGGGTACATGAGAATCCCCCAAGTGTTGGCTAAGGACATTGCTTGCAAGTTATATTTGATATGATTATACCACTTCTTATAGCCTTGGTTAATAATACATGGTGTTCATTGTTTATTTGTGTGATAATGGATTTAATAAGGAAATAATGGTGGGTTATGATAGCTAACTTTGAAGGTGTGAGTCCAATGGACGGACACTAAAAACTCATGTTTGCTGACATAAGGATTGGTTATGGCGACCATATACTTGTGGGGTACAGAGGAATCCTTTATGTTATACTTTTCTATATGTATCCTTGAAGGTGAAGGTTACAAGGGAAACACATGCCCCTATGATATCTTCGGTAAGTGCGGCTAGACGCACTGGGGCTTGTTCAGGGGGTAATAATGGACCCATATAGACCGTGGGTAGTGTTAGGATGGTTAAGCTACACAAACCTAGGTTAACAGTTTGAAATGCATGCTAAACCCGGTTCCCTTCCCAACATGGATTTTTTTTCATAATATATACATGGATGTGAATGCATATGATTATTTACATTATTTTAAATATTTATATTATTTTGTCCTTATCCTGAGTGTATCCTAGCATTCACCCGCTAACCCATCTTTAGGCACTGTATCCCTAAGTGATGCAAGAATCAGCCATACTACTCCTCCCGCTCACTAATTAGATTCGGGAATATCTTAGAGTTGGATTGTAGTGGTGAGGTTTCATACTTTGTAAGGATCAATTTCATGTTATGGATAGTCTTTATATTTAGGTCATTTCTTAGACTTTAGTTTGGGTTATGGTCAGAGGTATATCATGAATGAATACTATTTTACTTTCTGATAGAGTCTTTGTGAGACTACTATAGGTTGGTATAGGCGGTGTCAGCATTGGTGTCAGCCTTAGCCTTGGTATTGGTATTATGGTTTACACTGGTTAAATATATTTGATTTATGATTCTTCCATTTTGTTATGGTATATATAAATGTTTGGAATTCATTCGACATAAGGTGTAGGGCAGTTACTATTATGTATTGGGCGTGGTCTTAGCCTCAGTTGGGATTGAGGCACCCAAAATGAATAGACCCTGCTTTGGATCATGTCATAATGGTATGAGAGCCCTATGTTCATGGTCAACAAGGATTCGACAAAACCATGTTGAGAAGAGTCTCTTTTAAGGGTGTGTAGTGAGCCACACTCATAAGAGAGAGGCTATCTATTTAGGAATGATTCTCTTTCTAGTGTTCTATTTTAAAGCTTTGGAGTCTAAATCCTAGAATCTTTAGTATTTCCTATTTTTGGCTTTTTAGATCATACCCTGATGATCTAAAGCTCACAGAAACTCCTCTGTCCCAACTGAGGACAATGTTGATGGAATACATTCTACTCATGGGATCCATACTTGTTCTAGGGGTCCAGTTCCTAATTGTTCAATAATTCCATCGGTTCCCTCTAGTCCTCCTTAGGTTGATCTAATGAATGTTGTGTTTCGTTAGTCAATTCATATGACTTCTCAGTTGCTAGTTTCTCAGGCTGAGCGTAGTTCATCTACTTCTCTACTTTCTGAGGCCATAAGGGTTTACTAGTTCATGAGGTTGAATCCTCTAACCTTTACTAGTGTTAAGGTGGAGGAGAATCCTCAAGGTTTTCTAAATGAGATAGAAAATGTTTTTTGTGTTATGCATGCCACGAATGTGGAAGGGATGGAGTTTGAAAACTACCAGTTGAAAGATGTCGCGTACCAATGGTACGAGGAATTAGACAAGAAAGGGGCCACACTGATGAGTCATCACTATGGATGTTTTCTCTAATTCATTTTTGGACCTCTTTTTTCCACAAGAGTTGAAGAAAGCAAAAGAGGAGGAGTTTGTTAATTTGAAATAAGGAAAGATGCCTATCAAGGAGTATGCCTTGATATTTCACCAGTTGTCTCGATATGCTCTGAAGATGGTATTTGATTTAAGGGATCAGAT
>NW_025854141.1:0-3275 GCF_002878395.1 Capsicum annuum
TAGAGCCATGTTATGTTGTCACGATATCCTAAGTCAAGCCATGCTCAGTAGAATTCAGTCAGTCATGTGACTCAGGAAATCTCAGTAATCTCATGAACTCAGTCAGTTACCAGACATCAGTAGTAATTCCATCAGTCAATGAAAATTCAGTAAACTCAGTACCAGTCCAGTTCTACTCAGTATTCAGTAACTTTAGTTTTCTCAGTCAGTCCTCAGATCTCAGTAGTATTCCATCAGTCAACGGAACTCATTAAATTTACATTAGCTCAGCTAAGCAACACTATCAGTCCAGTTAATTAGTTTAGTTAATCAGTTCAGTCAGTCATGCTCAGTGTTTATTCAGATGGAAGTAGAAGTTAGCATCGAGTGAACCCAAGGATAGGAACACACACTGTCAGATGAGGGTGTGATTCTTAGCAGTCATCCTTGCATTCTAGAACTATGTAGCCAGCATAGGTTGAGACATCAACACTGTTAGCTTGAGGGTTGATGAGGCGGACATCCGCCTTTCTCTTTTGGGGACATTGCTAGATTTGAGGGTCACACACAACTTATTTTTACCCATGGTACGGTATTGACACCCTTCCTATCATGGTAAGAATTAGACCCCAGGTCAGCTTCATTAGCATACATTGGTCATGTCGGTTAAACTACTACCTCCTACAGTTTTAGTCATTCAATCTCAGTAAAAGAACTTAGATAGTTCTTTAGAATATCAGGACTATCAGATACAATTAACTCAGATATAGTACGAAACTCAGATAGTTCTATCAGATTTAGGGTTGTCAGCTACAGTAATCCATGTTATCAGTATCCAATATCAAGGCTATCAGATATTGTCACTCATGTTATCAGCTATATCAGCTATTAGAAATCATTTGCCAGTCATATTAGATTTCAGTAAACTCATGCTATCAGTACTCAATTTCAGGACTGTCAGATACAGTCAATTAGACCAGTCTTTCATAATTAGGACTGCCAGAAACAATCATTTCTTTATCAGTAATAAAGTATCAACCTCCTAGTATTCAGTAATATAGTATCAATTCCTCACTTATTAATGATTCACCAATTAATATCAATAAACACAGTCATTTAGTATCTTAGAACTAGTGAACTCATGTTGTCAGTATTCAGACTCAGTAGTCAATATCGTCACGAGTTCAGTAGCAGTTACTTATGTATGTATGTGTTCTCACATTCATATCAGTCAGCATTGTTCATGCATACAAACCCTTTGTATTTAGCCTACCTCACTCGTATACTCAGTACTATTATTTGTACTAACGTATTCGCGCTATGGTGATTTCTTTTATGTTACACCATAGGTTCAGATACATGATTTCCAGACCAGCAGTAGCAGTAGCATCTTAGCTGTCAGAGTTCTAGCAGTGAGTTCTCGTCTCTCGAGGGCATGATCATTACTTATGTTATGGTTTATTTCAATTCAGTTTTGCTAGTCGAAGTTAATTGGGGACATGTCCCATCAACTCTCTATTCGGACAGTCATGTTAGAGGCTTTTCAGACTAGTATGTTCAGATTTCAGATAGTACTACAGTAGTTTTGGGTATTCTATACCCCACTCTTATGTTATGATTATTGTTTTGAGACTTATGGCCTTACAGTATTACGTATTTCATATTTATGTTCTATATTATGCAGTGTACAGGTACAGATATCAGCCATGGGTTAGCTTGTGGTCCCTTGGGGTCATGGACATCGTGTAGCATTCTGGTTCAGCAAATCGAGGCTTTACAAACTTGGTATCAAAGCCTAAGGTTCAACAGTGTCCTAGGAAGTCTGAAAGCCACATCTAGTAGAGTCTTGTACATGCGTGTGTTGTGCACTACACTTTTGTGCAGGATGCTATGAGGTGTTTAAGAAATAGTTTCCCTTCTTTCATGTCTCAAATCATGCTAAAGAAAGGCTTTCTAAGAAAACTCATGTAGATTTTCATCATGCTCCATGCATGTCAACTCCACCTTACTTTTAAGGTAACAGAAACAGTGAACTCAAGGTCCTAAAGATAGGGCTTTCTCAGACAGTCCCTACCATCAGTTATGGGATTGGTAACAGACTCGGCAATGCCCTATCAATCCAGTTCTATTCCAAAGTTATACAAATTTCCTATATGATCATGAGAACTCCTTCTTGCACCCAAATCTAGATATTTCATCAGATCCCTTCTCAGAATTCTATGATAGCATAGACCTAGAGTTAAAAGCTTGAACTCAGAAGCTTAGCAGTAGTAGAGTTGGGATAGTATTATTTAAATTTATCAGATCATGTATTCATGGGGATAGTTATACCAATTAGTAGGCTTGAACAGTTCAAGCAAGAATGTAAGTCTATTGACTTGAAATTAGGTATAAAAGTGTGGATGTGATGTTATTAGTATATGAGGAAACCGCAACAAATGATGTGTTTAGTTAGACAGGCAGGTGTCGAACAAAATGTAAGTATGTGATAGTAGATTAAGTAACCAAGTTAGGCTCTCAAATTCTAGTGATAGTGCCAGTATGAATAGAAAGCAGTAATGGCAGATGATTCCCGACCCATTCTTATCTCAATGTAGAGTTTTGCACCTCAGCTATCTCAAAACCCACTCAGGAGTTGCATGTCAACTCTATGGTCACGAACCATGCTCATTCATTTTCTTTCCTATAAATCATGTATGATATTCGTTCCCAGCATAAGGAGTCGCAGTTTACTCCGCAGTACAAATCATGTTTCATGAACATAACTTAATTTCATGAACTTTCCATGGGATCATGTGCGCCTTCAGTTCCTAACATAAGGGGTTCAGTTCCAGCTCCCTCAGTGTTACGAATCATGTGCCAGAAATGCAGAAACTCCAAACTCAGGTAATGCAGCTCATGTACACATATCATGCTTTATAGTATACTCAATTTCCATGACTCATGATTTGCCCCTATAGATCAGATAAATTCAGATTATGTCATGTATACTCTCATTTCATACCTTCTTGGTAAAAAAAACATGTTGTTGGTATTCTATTTCTCAAAGTTTCAGTCATGTTTCAAAATCAGCTAGTATCCATTTATACTTTAGGTCCTCCTGATTTAATCCTTTAGAAGCCTCTCCTTGTGAAACAGTGTAGTGATGAGCAGTTGCTTAGATGAAGGAGAGTAAATGTTTCATGTTAAGAAAAGATTGTTACATGCTTGTTTTACATGAGGGTGTAGTTATGCAGATAGACTTGAACGTCATGTTAGTAAGCAAGAAATTGGCTAACAAGGGGTTGTACTTAGAT
>NW_025854142.1:0-1440 GCF_002878395.1 Capsicum annuum
ACTCAATATAGTCACTTCGAGTTTCTAGTTATGTCTTTTTGTCTTACCAATTCCCCAGCAGCCTTTATGAACTTGATGAACCGAGTGTTTAAGCAGTACTTGGCCACATTCGTTATAGTCTTCATCGATGATATTTTTATCTATTCTCGTAGTGAGAATTGTCGCACAGGCCACCTCAAAATCATACTTCTGACTCCCAAAACTCATCAGTTGTTTGCCAAATTCAGTAAATGCAAATTTTGGCTAAGTTCAGTAGTGTTCCTTGGTCATATTATTTTCGGTGATGGCATTAGAGTTGATCCTTAAAATACTAAAGTGGTGAGAAAATATCCTAGACCTATTTCTCTATTAGATATTAGGAGTTTCTTAGGTTTAGCTGGCTATTACCATCGATTTATTAATGGGTTTTTGCCTATTGTATCCCCCATGTCCAAATTAACTCAGAAGAAATTCAAGTTTCAGTGGTCAGATTCTTGTAAGAAGATCATTTAATGAGTTGAAGACTTGACTTACCTCATCCCCAGTTTTGACAATGCAAGATAGTTCAGATGGGTTTATTATGTACAGTGATACATCTAGAGTAAGTTTGGGTTGTGTCCTCATACAGAGAGGTAAGATCATAGCCTACGCCTCTAAAAATATTAAACCCCACAAGAAGAATTACCCTACCCATGATCTTGAGTTAGCAGCTGTCCCGACCGGAAATAGATAGATTTAGATTCAGCCAGCAGCAGTAGAATAGAAGTGAGTCCTCATTATTCGAGGATATTCTTTTATTTCATATTCTCAATAGTTTCACTATTTTAGTATATGTTATAGGCTTTTCAGACTATTTTGTAGACAGTGTTCAATTTTAAGATTGCTATTTCAGTTGATACACATTATTAGTATTTACATATTTTGAACTTTACAGCATTTCAGCCTATTATTCTACATTTATTTTAGTATATTATTCAGTGCTCATAGTAGTTATAAATCATGGGTTAGCTTATGGTCCTTCAAGGTCATAAGCACCGTGTAGAATTTGGGGTATAGACTTCGTGCATTACAAACTTTGTATCAGAGCCTAAGGTTCAACAGTGTCCTAGGAAGTCTAAAAGTCGCATCACGTAGAGTCTTGTGCATGGGTGTGTAGAGCGCCACACTTATGGACATAAGGCAATGATATATTTTAGGAATATTTTCCCTTCTTTCAGTATTCATGTCATACGAGTGAGCATGAGCTCAAGTTAAACTCCCAATACTGAGTCAATTCCAGTAGTAAATGAAATCTTAAATATGTTTCCCAAAGATCTTCCTGGAGTTCCTCCCATTAGGGAAATTGACATCGGAATAGACCTTCTTCCAGATACTCAGCCTATATTTATTATGACATACAAAATGGCACCAGCAAAACTCAAAGAGTTAAAAAGTAGTTAAATGACCTTTTAGACAAAGGGT
>NW_025854143.1:0-1232 GCF_002878395.1 Capsicum annuum
AAAATTGGTATATTTGGAAAGCTAATTTAATTCTATAAATGAAAAGAAGTTGATATTAGGGAAATTCTAAACAGTTTAAAATATTTCTCACTTGGGAAGTAAGCCCTTACTCTTCTAAAAGATAAAACTTGATTTAAAGAAAATCAGTGGTATGGCACTCAAGTTCTGATAGATTCGTCATTCATAATCATGAAAAACATCACACATATTGTTCGGAGCACATCTTGGGCCACAATCCTCATGCCATAACAAAGGTCCTCGGTGAATATTTCAGGAGTAGTTTCCCTGATGGTGAAGGCCCTTCAACAAGAGTTATGGATAGTCAACTCTTTATGGAATTGGGTGTCCTGGTAAGTTATTGGAAGATATATAAGTCCATGGGAATTGACAAGGACTTGGTTCAGAAGACACACGAGCAACGGTATACAGTCCTAGATGCCTACCATTACATGATTGAGTCCACAAATCTCGGAAGTAAGAAAACATTGCATTTTGATGAAAATAGAAGTTTCAAGTACTTTGTTGTATCCTATGGTGCTTGGATTCAAGGTTTTTAAAATTTGAGAAAAGGCATAGTCATTGACAGTACCTTCTTCAGGAGAAGGTATAATGGAGTTCTGCTAGTGGCAGTAGTGTAGAATGCGGAGAATCACATCTTTCCGATTGCTTTTTGTGTAGCAAATAAGGAATATGATGCCTCTTATGGATTTATTTTCGAACAACTGGGAAGCTGCATCGAAGACATCGAAGAGTTGTGTTTTGTCTTGGATAGGCATCCAAGCATTCCAAGATGGGTTCAATCTTCTTTACTTTGAATTAGTTTGGTTGTTGCATCAGACATCTTGGAGAGAACATTCGGGCCAACTATCTCAACAAAAGGGTCGTAACCTTTTATAGAACAGCTAAAGCATGTAGTAGAGAGGAGTTTTTAGAGCTTTTCAATCAAATAATGGATGTGAATACCAAGGTAATAGAATTTCTCATACGTGTCGATTTCGAGAGATGGATTCGGGCATTCTGTCTGGAAGATAGGTACATTCTTATGAATTTCATGTCTTGTTTGATTTACAAGTTTAGTATGATGTCGTACTAAATGAATCTTTTGTATAGGTACAATATTTTGACATCAATCATAGCTGAATTGGTGAATTCATTTCTTAGCGATGAAAGAGAATTTCCCATCGAGGCCCTGTTTGAAAAAAGAAACAAGAAGTATGGTCAATTTTTTAATG
>NW_025854144.1:0-1686 GCF_002878395.1 Capsicum annuum
AGTTTACTTCGTTCTATCTCCTTTTATGAATCCTCCGTTAAGATGTGATATGCAGTTGCTTTATCTCTATATAAAATTATGGGTACATCGTCACGTTTCAAACCATATTTTTCTCAAATGAGATATATCATGAACCTTAATCATACACATTCTCGACTTGCTTCATGAATAGCTATTATTTTAGCATGATTCAATGAAACGGCTACAATAAATTGCTTTGTATATCTTCAAGCTATGACAATATCCCTACATATGAACACATTGCATGTTTGAGATTGAGATTTATGTGGGTTAAATAAATACCCAACATCAGCATAATCAATAAGATTGAGACTGCAATCTTTAGAATAATATAAGATCATGTGTTTGATCTCATTTTGATGTCTCCTAGTAGGAGTAAAACTATACCTTGCTAACAAATTAATCGAAAAGCCTATATCAGGCCTTGTAGTATTTGCAAGATATATTTTGTCAAGTGATAATATTCAAACATTCCATGTGTTACATCTTCAAATGTGTGGAGTGCAAATCAAATAAGTTTTCACTTACCAAGATGCACCCTTTCATGTCACTTGATAAATATTTCTACATCAGCATGCTTAAATTAACGTAAAATTCAGATCCTCGTAATCTTTCACAATATTGCGCCAATATTGTATCAAATATATTAATGATATTTTATTTTGTATCGATTCACAATGCGACATAACATTTTGAGATCTCATCACTTTATTATTTTAAGATACCTGAACCTCTCATAAGGTTTCATGAAGTGTTATGTATTAGGTTCTAAAAGCACGTTGCCTTCTTAGTATGATTATTTGCTCCTTATCCTTTTCAAGAATTATTTCATTTAGAATCAATTAATCTACCACGCTTCATGCATGCATAGATTTTGTCCTTTAGGGACACAAAATAGGAGCACTTGCAGCTTAAATATGAGATGCCTTCGGCATTTGACTTGAATTATCTTTTGAATGAGGATCTGATGATAATTCCTAACATATTTTTTAGCTGTTTGTAATCTTCCCCTTATGTTAGGAAAACTAACATACATCCTCCTTTTTCTTTGAGGAATCCATCTTTGTGCATCATGGTATATTCATTAATCATACACCGCACATTAATTATTAGATGGACAACGTGTGATTCCTGGCTTAGAACCAACTTTGAGGAAAAATTAATCATAATTTATTGGTTTGATGCATACAAGTACTTTTTTATATAATATTTTAAACGAACACATGAAGCTTTTGTTCTCAATGGTTTAACTATTTATTGAAGGCATTCGATGCTAAACCATGATCATCAAGATGAATTGTCTTGATTGCACAATCTAAAAGTTATGTTCTTAACTCAATTTTTATTGAGCAAGCAACTTTATGAATGTCAAACTGTTGTTGACAATAAACGCACATGTGATCATCTTATATTGATGCATCTTAATAGATCACATGACTGGTGAACGGGCTCATATTCACCTTTTATACTTTTCAAATTTTAAGGGATTCAATCCCAATATTAGTTGGTCCAACCAACTTATTATGAGAACAAACAACATTAAAAGTAATGAAGGATTTTTTATTTCTTCAATATATATTACATACTTAGTATGCACATCTTTGTAATATCGCAATCGTTCATATCAATTTATGAACTTTTATACTAGTAAACTTCAAGTTTACC
>NW_025854145.1:0-2642 GCF_002878395.1 Capsicum annuum
TGTTTCATATAATTCACTGGTATGCAACTCTGTTAGTAAAGAAATGATATACTATAACTTGATGTTATTTTTGTTCACAATTACTTTGAGATTTTTGGTGTATGAGTACATGCCATAGGGAACTTTAAATCAGCATTTGCTTGAATGGAAAGAACACGGCTACCCAATTTTGACCTGGAAGCAAAAGGTAACAATAGCGTTAGATGTTGCAAGAGGAGTCGAGTATCTCCACAGCTTGGCTTAGACAAGTTTTATCCATAGGGATTTGAAGCCCTCTAACATACTTCTTGGTAATGACATGAGGGCTAAGGTTGCTGATTTTGGATTGGTCAAGAATGCTCTCGATGGGAAATATTCTGTTGAGACATGGCTGGCTGGAACGTTTGACTATCTGGCTCCTGAATATGCTGCTACTGGACAAGTCACGACTAAGGTAGACGTGTATGCATTTGGAGTTGTTCTAATGGAGATCCTAACTGGTAGAAAAGCATTAGACGAGACCTTGCCAGATGAGAGGTCCCATTTGATCTCTTGGCTTCGCAGGGTCCTAGTCAACAAAGACAACCTCCAAAAGGCTATTGACCCAACACTCGATCCCAACTAGGAAACATACGAGGGCGTTTGTAAGGTCGCCGAGTTAACAGGCCGTTGATATGGGACATGTCGTTATTGTACTTGCCCTCCTCATAGACCTATGGAAGCCTACGAGAAATGAAGACGAAGACAGTGGCATCGACCTCCGTATGAACCTTCCTCAAATCCTTCAAAGATGGCAAGCTGATGAAGGAGCTTCAAGAATGTTCGACGACTTCTCCTACACTCAAACATAGTCAAGCATACACGACTTCTCCTACACTCAAACACAGTCAAGCATTCCCTCAAAACCTTCCGAATTTGCAGATAGCTTTAACTCAACAGATTGCAGATGACAGAAAGATGATAGAAAGGCAATGCATATGGGGGTAACAGATCAAGAAAGGCCCACAAATTCATTTGGTTTCTTCTTAACAATGCTTTTACTTTGTCTTCATATAGTTTTATTTGGCTGGACAACGAGTATTCTCTATATGATTTTGTTAGAAGAGAAATTGTATTAAATTCTTTATCTTACATAGTTAATGTAAATAGGGATTTGAGTTCTTATATGAACATTCAAAAAAAAGGTTCAAAATTACTTCAAACTGTAGATATTTTTTTGAAGAGATTGTGATACTCATTGTGGTATAGTTCTGCGATAATTACTATTTAATAATTATTTAATAAATAATATATTCTGACTACTTTAGTCATAAAATGATAATATAATAATTATTATTTATTAAACTTCCGACTAAAATAGTCAGAAATATTTTATTTATTAAATAATTATCAATTACTATTTTAAAATAATTATTTAATAAATAAAATATTTCAACTATTTTGATCAAAAAATGATAATATAATAATTATTATTTATTAATCTTCCGACTAAAGTAGTCGAAAAATTTTTGTTTATTAAATAATTATTAATTACTATTCCGACTACATTAGTCGAAAATGTTAGAATTATTAAATAATTACTCTTAATTATTTTATTAAATTTCCGACTACTATAGTCGGAAATTTTCGACAGTAGTAATTGGAAATATATTTCCGACAAGGTTTTTTCCGACTACCACTAAACAGTCGGAAAGTACTCGGAAACCCCCTATTTTTCGACTACAATCTGACTACATGAGCTGTCGAAAAATAGCGAATTTCTGATAGTGGATCTTGTGCAACATCTTCTTGAAAGTTGCAATTGGAGAAGATTTGGTGAATAAATCAGATACATTGTCAGTTGAACAAAGCTGTTGCATGTTAATATCATCATCTTTTTGTAGCTCATGTATGTAGAAAAGCTTTGGCAAAATGTGCTTCTTTCTATCTCCATTTATGAATCTTCCCTTAAAATGTGCTATGTATGCTGAATTTCTATCTCCATTTATGAATCTTCCCTTAAGATGTGCTATGTATGCTGAATTATCTCTGTATAAAATTGTGGATAGATTGTCATATTTTACATTACATTTTTCTCGAATGAGATGTATCATGGACGTCAACCATACACATTCTCGGCTTGCTTCATGAATAGCTATTATCTCAGCATGATTCGATGAAGTGGCTACGATAGACTGCTTTGTATAGCTCCAAGATATGACAGTACCACCACATTTGAACACATAGTCTATTTGAGACCGAGCTTTATGCGGGTTAGATAAGTACCCAACATCAGCATGACCAATAAGATCGGGACTGCAATCTTTAGAATAAAACAAGCTTATGTGTTTTATCCCATTTTGATGTCTCATAGTAGGAGCAGAAGTATACCTTGTTAATAAATTGACTGAAAAGGCTATAGGCCTTGTAGTATTTGCAAGGCACATGAGTGCATTAATTGCACTAAGATATGGTACTTCATAACCAATCCAATTCGATATATTTTGAATTTCAGCAAATAATCTATTGCTTTGAAAACTCTCCAAGAGTTCCAATGATGTTCAAACAATAAGCTTATACAATATAAGAATTATAAATAAGTTTTCCAGAAACTTTTATATGCTTCAAGCATTTTGAATCCTTAAAAGTTTTTCACATAAGTTTTGTCAAGTGAAAATATTCAA
>NW_025854146.1:0-1214 GCF_002878395.1 Capsicum annuum
CCACGGCTTCTTGCCTCAATGGTTTCACCTTTAGGATGGCATAGTCCTTAGGGATATTTCTCCGTTTCCGTATGATTTAGAAAAATTTTGTTAATTGTAAGGATATATTTAATTTACAAAAGTAGAAAAAAGAATATTTTTAATCTAATAGATAAATTAAAAATATTTTTAAATCAATTTCAATAGTTAAAGAGTATTTCTGACCCTTTTTCGTTTAAAGTATATGTTCTATTATTGTTGGTCAATGAATTGATTGTGTGTAAAAGCATCACTGCTGTGTCTTGTTTTGCTGTCGCGTGTTAAGTAAAGAAACAACAAAAGTATGCCGTCGGCTATTTTAAGTTACAAAGCAGGCCAAGCGGCCATTTTTATTTATATTATTATTCTACTAATATACTATTTTCTTCGTTTTATAATAAATTAATTATTAAATTTTGACACATATATTAAGTAAAAAAAAAACATAAATTTTCTTTTTTTTTTACCCTTTTTAAATTTTAAAACCTAATAATGATACATCACTCTCAATATATATTTAATCAAGGGTGAATTTGAAAATATTTTCCAACATTTACCTTGAATTGTGAATCATTCATTTATTTTGAATACTAAAAAATACTTAACAATTCATTTATTATAGAACAAAAGAGTATTATATAAGTAAAGATTTGATAGTACTACTAATTTGTTTTTTGTTGGTACTATTCTTTTTCTTTCATTTTTTCTTACTATTATTATTACTACTATTATATCTATTTCTATTATATATACATACACACACATACACACACACACACACACACACACACACACACACACACATATATATATATATATATATATATATATATATTAGTATTAATATTTTACTACTATATATAAGTAAAAGTTGGTGACTATTAAAAGTATTTCGGTAATTTAAGTCACCCCAACTTTCACTTATATAGTAGTAAATAAAATGATTATACATGTATATGACTTTACTTATATTTATTAATTTTGTTCTTATTTTTATGGTGCAATAAAATGGTTACGCATGTATATTGTTTTTTTCTTATATTTATTAGTTTTGTCCTCAGGTATTATTTTAATAATATTTTTATTTAGACCGTTGTAATTAAATTATATATGGCATTATTTTCTTTCTAAATATCTTTTTGTTCCTTATTAAATGACTTCCAATGGTATTTCGATAATTTTATGATGCAATAAGT
>NW_025854147.1:0-3189 GCF_002878395.1 Capsicum annuum
TTTTTTTAATCAAAAATTAAACAAAAATTAAAAATGGAGAAGAACACTACTAAGAATGACAACGAAGCTTTGAGAAAAGGCAAAAATTCTTACCTGTTGAGAGCAAAAGCAAAAATCTTCTTTATTTTCTACAGAATAACTAAAGAAAACATAAGTAAATCTGTGTTAGAAACGAAAATCATAAGTAGAAGCAAATCTGTCTTAGAGGCAAAAAACACCTCTTCCAACTTAAAAATGTTGTGGTCGTCGGTGCCGTTAAGACTCCACCAATTTCGTCGTCGTCGTCGTTAACAGTCGACCAATGCCGTCGTCGTTGTCGATGTAGTCGGCTTAGCTTAGAGAGAGAGAGGAGGGTTAGAGAGTAAGAGAGAACTGGGAAAGTGTCTTAGAAAGGACGACTTATAACTTATATAATAACATTTCCGACTACTTCAGTCGGTACCTATTTTAATAAAATTAATTACTTAACGTTTCCGACTACAGTAGTCGGAAATACATTTAATAATTTATTTAGTCATTTAATTTTTGTATAAGGATTTGATTATATATTAAATAATATATTTATTTAATTATTTTTATTTCCGACTACTTTTTTCAGTCGGAAAATAGAGATTTTCTGGTAGTGTAATAAAGTTATACATAAAAAGAATAAAATTATTATAACATAGCAATTGACATTAAATTAATTGTTATTTTTATTTATATAATATAAATAAATATTATTATTCAAATATATTATTGTCTATCATATCTCACTATATTTTTACAAATAATTTATTTGTTTATGTTAGTTTTTGTCACTTTGACTATTTGCACTACACGTACGTCTAATGCTATAGTATACAATAATTAGTTCACATGAGTTAAAACAACACACAATTAGTACGCCTAATGCTATAATATACAATAATTAATTCACATGAGTTAAAACAACACACAATTAGTTTTGATGAGTTCTATGTGTTTCTTTATCTTCATTACTGAAGTCTTGGATCTTTTTTTTTTTTTTAAGTAAATATTTTACTAGAGTCTCAACAAGTAGGAAATTTATTATCTACTCGATCAAGTTTCAAGTTTGCATACTCAAATTAAATTTTAAGAATAAAAATATCACATAAATTAGATATAGAAAAATAATTACATGTGTTGCAGTTTACGTTATATGTTTTATAAAGCATCACAAACTTGTATTCCTATTTATTTCTCTTTTTCTTTGAAAATAAACGATCACCAAGAACTCAAAGTCCAATATGCATGACCTTCACTTCATGGTGAGATGGACAACTATTTATTTCTTTCTTTTTTAAATCTGCGACGATTTTATTTCTATTAATTTACGTGTTTTTTATTTTCCTTTTTTTGTCGTGCATAATTTTGATCAAAATTACGTCGATATTGATATACAAAAACACACACTCTAAATAATATGCTAAAGAAAAAACGAACTACATCATATATAAACTTAATAATATAGCACAATTACTTAAAACAAATTAACAATAACATGAAAAATAGATGAAAAATATAAGAGCCAAAGAAAAACAGAAGGAAAACTGATGCTTTCTGCATTTCAATGGCAACGTATTAAAGTTGGATCTGACATGTACATTAACGTATTAAAGTTGGATCTGACATGTACATTAAGTTTGTATAAGGAACTAACCTTATGTAATAACAAAAGGACTCTATGGATGACAGTTTTAACAAAAAAGAGTTACGAAAGTAGAATTTATAGGCAGTTTTTTTTTTTTCTCTTGCCTTATTTATGTACACAATAATCTACCAATATTAATTGATTTCATATATTTTAGGACTCTTTATTTTTTAATAATTAATTAATAATTGAAGAAAATAAGTGGAAAGACAATTTTATCTGTTGCGGAGCTTTTAATGAAGGACAAAAAGTTTAAATCACTTTTCTAAACGTGTTTCCACTTTTAATATATTATAAATATAAATATAGATATGTGAAAGCTAATCCGAACATAGGAATATCAAAAAAATTCTTAAGATCGAAATTATTTTTAAATATTTGATTACAGTTTTGTTGCATGAGTCATAAGTGCTATAAATTATTTGTTGGACGAAACGTGCTCAACAATGCAAATAACTCAACCTGATTTGCTAAAAAGAAATAAAGAAACTATATATATATATATATATATATATATATATATATATATATATGATATTTCGGTATCAGAGCGAGAAGGTTTTGGGAACATTACCTACTAACTCGCAAAGTTTTATAAAAATTTATATGAAAAGACATAGATCATTTCAAGACATAAGGTGTAGTTACTTTTATTTATACAGAGAAATTAGAAAACGAAATCACATATTGACTAAACTACGTAATCTAGAAGAAGGTCAAAAAAGGTTACTAAAAGTTAAAAGAGTACGTACAAGTTATTATAACGACTTATTAAGCGCAGTAAATTGGGAAATACAAGGTTGTGAGAGAGACTTAGAAAATAGTACTTCCGCAATCAGGTGGCTTAAAGAACGCATTAGAAGAAAAGCTTATCAGTTAGGATAATAAATGCCAATAAGATATATTGAGGTCATAAGGCAAATTCAACAACAATATTATAGAGAATTTATATATAAACATCAACTTGTGAAAATTCGAAAACAATTTGTAGAAAGATTAGAGCTTTTAAATAAAGAAATAAGAAATCTAGAAACAGATATTTTAAACTTTAAGGAAACAGACGAAATAATTACCATAACATCTAACTATTATAAAAAAGCATTAATTAGCGAAAAATCTAGGTTAATAGAAAATATACAAGAAGTGGACTTAGATATAACTTATACAAATAGTAGATTGAGATATCAAACTAAGCTAAGTAAAAAATACCTTAACCTAAACCACCTAGGATAACAAGATAGCTTCGTTAAAACATCTCGATTACCTAGATCTTAGATTCCAACCTGAAAAGAAATATAGAATATTAAAAAATAATTCCACCATAAGGTGTAATTTTAATCAAGGCGAACATATTTTACATTCTGAAGATAAACAATACAACACAATTATAGATTTCTTGATAAATACAAGTGAAAAAATACAAGAAAAAGATAATAATCTAATACGAACGCTAGACCAAATAGAAGCCACTCAAAATAAATATAAAAAGACACTAGAAAAGATAGAACAAAATCTAGATTATCTTAAGTCACAAG
>NW_025854148.1:0-12054 GCF_002878395.1 Capsicum annuum
TATCTTTTACAAGTTTTTCATAGAAACCTGTTGTAACCTAGTACTTTAGGGATTGAAGCATATCTTTGGGGAAGTTAATCATTCAATTCTTTATTAAAGATTCAACAACTGATTCTTGAGATTACTGTAAGTGAATTCTAAATCTATTTATGAATAATATAAGAATTATTTCTTATTCTTTTATGAAATTTTATGGCTAAGTTCCCATAACTAGGGTTATGGGATCCTTAATGTGAAAAACATCTATGGGTTGTGAATCAAATTGTGTTCCATGAATAACTGATATTGTCTAAACCTTTCTTCAATTTAATGGCTTTTCTTGGTTGGAAACTTGAAAAGTGAGCCCAAGAACATCACTTGTCTAAAAGAAAAGTGTTTGTTGGGAAAAAAGAAGTGTTTACATGAATTCTAAGGGATTTAACCTTTGGATTAATGGCAAATGCCCTAACAGGATTAGCTTACATTTGAAAATAGTTGAAAAAACAATGTATCCTTTAAGTTTGAGAGAATTAGAGGATAATCTATACACTTAGGTTAAGAAACTAAGGGATAAAGAATAGGATTCAACCCTTCTTGCAATTGAATTTGCTAATTGGAACTCTTAAGTGATTCACAACCCTAGTTGTGCTAGCATTTTGGTAACCATAGCCCTGGTTTGTTTAATATCATTAAATTACTAATTGAAAAGAGAATTATTCGTTGGAATACTCTTGTTACAATTAATTACTTTATAAGTTACAAATCAAAACCCCCCTTATTCAGGAACCTCTGATTAACAATCCAGTAATGATTACAATACTTAGTGAGCACAGTATTTCCTGTGGGATTCGAGACCCAACTTAGTTGGGTTCTATATTTGACAGCGACCGTTTACTCTTTCTAACGAGATTTATAATTTGGGTGTATCAAATTTTGGCACCGTTGTCGGGGAATACGGTTGTCAACTAAGTTTGTGATTTTTAATCGACTCTTTGGTCAAAGATTCCCAATTTTTACTTTTCATTTGTTATTTTTATTTTTTGTAGGTTGAGTGTCTTGTATGCCAAGTACGTGGAGATCAGGTCAACCATTATTACCCATTCATCTAGAACCGCAGCTCATTGATAGAATGGATGTTCAACAGGAACCAAAAAGAATAGCTGCTTAGCAGGAGTAGGCTAGATTAGCAGCCTTGGCAGCTGTGCAAGTAAACTAACAGAATGCATACAATGATGGTCGGGAAGTAAACCCAGATGATGAGGACCTGGGCGATGATGAGTTATTAAATCCAAGGAGAGAGAATGATGTAGCCACACCAGTGAATAGGAATATCAACAGAAATCGCCAGGATTGGATGAGTCCTGAATGCCGAGCAGTCCAGTTTTCTCTAGACGATGATGATGATGACTTGGATGGGGCTGGTGCTACAGGGGATATTATTCCTCTACCCTTAGCACTGGGAGCTAAGTTTAATATCACGAGTACCATAATCTAGTTATTTTATCTTAACGAACTGTTCGGTGGACTTGCGGGTGATGACCCGAATATGCATTTGATTAACTTTATCTCGATATGCAAATCGTTCGACAATCCAAGAGTAGGACAAAATACTATTTGGCTGTGACTATTTCCATTGTCTCTATCTAGAGAAGCAACTTTATAGCTGAATAGGCTAACCCCCGATTCTATTACAAATTGGAGGCAATTGAAAGATGCTTTCTTAGAATGGTTCTTTATGTCATCCAAGAGGGCATAGTTAAGAGATGAAATTAGTAATTTTAGGCAGCTTCCAACTGAAGCTCTCCATGAAACTTAGGAGAGGTTCAAAAATAAGCTCACACAGTACCTGAATCATTAGATGACCAACATTCACCTAAAGGAGATATTATATAAGGCCTTGAATTTGGTGACTACGCCAGTGGTGGATAATGTTGCGGGTGGGTCATTCATGGACCTTACTTTTCCTAAGGTATCTGAGACACTGGATCATCTGAAAAAGCAAAGTGGAGCTTGGCATACCAGGGATTCTGAGGTAGCAAGCTCTACTGTATCTATTGGCATAACTGTAGAACAGAGGCGAAGGAAAGAGAAACGTGACCAAGACATGGCTCACATAAAGACACAACTGGACCTTCTTACCAAGTATTTATTATCAAGAAAGATAGAGAAGGTTAAAGCTATTGCATTATAGGGAAGAGCTGGCTCTGATTCTGAGGAGAAAGCTAATTATTTAAACTATCAGGGGGGTTTCCGAGGCAGTGGCCAAGGAAACCAAGGTTGAAACTACTATCATAAATCTAGATATAAGGACCGAGACCAAGGAAATTAAAAAAACAAGAATGATAGGAGTGGGTTGTATGTGCCTCCTGGAAATCATGACGCTACTACAACTAGTTCTGGGAAGATATCCATGGAAGATATGATGGCTAAATTATTTAAGGGGTGGAAGCAACCAATACTAGAGTAGCAGTGATGAAAAATGATTTATCCTCGATGAATCAATTGGTTGACTTGCACTCTACTTCAATTAAATAGTTGGAGCAGAAAATGAACCAACTTTTTGCTGCGTTTAATCAGAGAAAGGATGGCACTCTACCAAGTGACACAGTTTAAAATCCAAGGAAGGATGGTTCATGCATGGCAATTACTACTAGGAGTGGTAAAGTACTGGCAAGCCCATTTGTGGGTAAGCCTGTAACCGATATTATGGAAAAGAATGTTGATGAAGCAGATATTGATCATCTGGTAGAGTCTGAAAAATCGGATGAGGTTATTCATAATGTTGCATTCAATTGTCGGTAGGATGATGAGTTGAAAAGAGAGGAAGACAAGGAAAAGAAAGTAGTGGTGAACACTCTCCCAAAACCACCACCTCTCTTTCCTCAAAGATTGAAGAAGAAGGCTGAGGATACTAAGTTTAGTAAATTCATGGCTATGTTGAAGCAGTTGATGGTAAATGTACCTTTGGTTGACTCACTTGAGCAAATGCCAGGGTATGCCAAATTTATGAAAGACCTTTTGACAAAGAAAAAAGTGGCGAGCTACGAACCGGTGGATAATCTCCATCATTATAGTGTTATTGCTCCAAGGTCCTTGGTGCAAAAGAAGGCAAACCCAGGAGCATTCACTATTCCTTGCAAGATAGGGTCTTTGGAATTTGCTAAGGCCTTATGTGATCTGGGAGATAGCATTAACCTGATGCCGCTAGCTATTTATAAAAAGTTGGGTTTAGAAAACCCCACACCCACCAACATGCAACTTATGATGGCGGATAGGTCGGTAAAATAACCTGTTGGTATTTTGTGTGATGTGCTGGTGAAGGTGGATACCTTCATATTTCCTATGGATTTAGTAATTCTGGATTGCGAGGTGGACTTCAAGGTGCCCATAATCTTGGGTCGACCTTTTCTTGCAACCAGAAGTGTGTTGATTGATTTGCGAGCTAATGAGCTCTTATTTAGGATGAATAACAAAGTAGTGCATTTTGATGTGTGCAAATCAATGAAATAGCATAAAGAGATAAGTATGTTCTTAATTATTGATGTATATTGTGAGGACGAGCAGGAAGTACCAATAGAGGAGCAGCTTGTTGTTGAGCCGTTAGCCGCAGTACTTATGAATTTTGATCGTGAAGATAGTGAGGATTATGAAGAGACCATTTGTGCTTTGACAGAAATGGGATCATACTCTTATTCTCTTAAGAAGCTCGATCTTGATCTTAAGAATAGACAAACACCACCAGCAAAGCCATCTGTCAAAGAGCCACCGGTGTTTGAATTAAAAGAGTTACCCAGTTATTTGAGGTACGTGTTTCAGGGTAGTGGTAATTAATTGCCTATTATTATTGCTGTTGATCTGGGTGAGCAATAGGTGAAAGCTCTTATCTCTATTCTTAAGAGATATAAGAGAGATATTGGTTGGATTATTGTGGATATCATTAGTAATCCTCTTTGCATATGTATGCACAAAATTCAGCTAGAGGAGGATTGTGTGCCTCCTATTAAGCATCAGCGTCGCCTGAACCCACCTATGCAAAAGATGGTAAAGAAAGAAATCATTAAGTGGTTAGATGCAGGGCTGGTATATCCTATATTAGACAGTAAGTAGGTGAGTCCTGTGTAATGTGTGCCTAAGAAAGGGGGCATGACAGTGGCAGCCAATGAGAAGAATGAATTGATCCCACTCAGGACTGCTACTGGGTGGAGGGTGTGCATGGATTACCAAAATCTCAACTCGTGGACGTTAAAAGATCACTTTTCAATGCCCTTCATAGATCAAATGCTTGATCAATATGCAGGAAATGGATGGTATTACTTTTTGGATGGTTATTCTGGACATAACCGGATTTGTATTGCTCCTGAAGATCAGGAGAAGACCATTTTTACATGCTCGTATGCCACTTTTGCATTCAAGCGGATGTCGTTTGGGTTATGTAATACACCTGCCACCTTCCAACGATGCATGATGTCTATTTTCTTAGATATGGTTGAAGACACCTTGGAGATGTTTATGGATAATTTTTCGGTTGTGGGAGAGTTCATTTGAGTTGTGTTTGGCAAACCTGAATATGGCCTTACAATGATGTATGGAATTCAATCTTGTACTTAATTGGGAGAAGTGCTACTTTATGGTTAAGGAGGGCATTGTTCTCAGGTATAAAATTTCAGCAAAAGGAATTGAAGTTGATCGAGCCAATGTTGAATTTATTGAGAGACTACCACCTCTAATTTCTGTGAAGGGGGTTTGTAGTTTTCTCGGCCATGCTGGTTTTTATCGGAGGTTTATTAAATACTTCTCCAAGATTGCAAACCCACTCTACAAACTTTTGGATAAGGAAGAAAAGTTTTCCTTCAATAAATATTGTTTGAAGGCATTTGAATGCCTTAAAGGGAAGATGGTTGAAGCCCCAATCATTGTAGCACCGGATTAGTCCAAGCCATTTGAGATCATGTGTGATGCAAGCGGTGTTTCCCTTGGAGCTGCTTTGGGGCAAAAGAGGGACAAATTGTTTCATCCAATCTATTATGCCAGCAAAGCTCTGAATGGATCTCAAAAGAACTACACTGTCACCGAACAGAAACTCCTTGCTGTAGTGTATGCTTTGGAGAAATTTAGAGCTTATCTTCTTGGAACCAAGGTGGTGGTCCGCACTGACCATGTAGCCTTGAGATATTTGATGGCTAAAAAAGATGTGAAACCAAGGTTGATTAGATGGGTGTTACTACTCCAAGAATTTGACTTTAAAGTCAAAGATAGAAAGGGTTGCAAAAACCAAGTGGTGGATCATCTGTCTAGGATAAAAGGTGAGCGAGAAGTTAGAGATAAGATGGAGATCAATGATGCATTTACGGATGAAGAGATCTTAGCTGCTACTCTGGAGAAACTACCTTGGTACACTGATTTTTCAAATTATGTGGTGATCAAGGTGATTCCAGAAAAATCTTTCTTTTATCAGAGAAAGAAATTTCTTCATGATGTGACACACTACTTATGGGATGAGCCATATCTTTTTCGGTGATTTGCTGATAATAAAATAAGGAGATATGTTCCAGAGGTAAATATATTGAGCATATTGGAAGCATGTCATGCTTTCCCAGTCAGGGGTCACCATGCAGGTGTTCGAACTACAAGAAAGGTGTTGCAGAATGGATACTATTAGCCATTATTATTCAAGGATGCTCACGAGTTTATGCTGAAATATGACCAATGTCAGAGGCAGGGGTCGATCTCCAAGAGACATGAAATGCCTTTAACAAAGATGCTTGAAGTAAAATTGTTTTACGTCTGGGGCATCGATTTTATGGGCCCTTTTGTAAGCTCGTATAGAATGAAGTATATTTTAGTTATTGTGGATTATGTATCAAAATCCGTTAAAGCTGTTGCCTTGTATGATAATGAAGGGAAGAGTGTTGTTGCATTTCTTAAGAAGAACATCTTCTCTCGCTTTGGAGTGACATGAACTATTATAATTGATGGAGAATCCCATTTTTGCAACAAAGTGTTCTGGGCGGCTTTAGTGAAATATGGGATAAAACAACATAGAGTAGAAACTCCATATCACCCACAAACTAGTGGGCAAGTGGAGGTGTCAAATCGGGAGATTAAAAGCATCCTAGCTAAAACAGTAAATGCTAATAGGCAAGATTGGGATCGAAAGCTAGATGGCACTTTGTAGGTGTATCGGTCTGCTTTTAAGACTCCAACTGGCATATCACCGTATCATCTAGTCTATGGAAAAGTATACCATTTATTGGTTGAGCTGGAACACAAGGCTTTGTGGGCTTTAAAAAGTTTAAATCTAAATTGGAAGGAGATAGCAGAGCTAAGATTAGGGAAACTGAATGAGATGGATTAATTCCATCTTGGGGCTTACGAAAGAGAGGACCTTTACAAAGAGAAGGTAAAAAGGTATCACACCCGAAGACTTGAAAGTAGAGACTTCCAAAAAGGTGATTTGGTACTTCTATTCAATTCCAGATTCAAATTGTTTCCAGGTAAACTCAAATCTAAGTGGTCAGGACTATTCAAAGTTAGTCAAGAATACTCATCTGGAGTAGTCGATCTTGAAAATGAAGACGACAACATCTTCAAAGTGAACGGGCAACAAATCAAAATTTATATCGGTCCAAAAGACTCGATAAGACATGTTAATATCTTTATCCTCAATGAAGTCTGAGTAATCGAGATAACTTAGTCGTTCCACGACGATAAATCAGGCACTAGTGGGAGGAAACCCACAATGTGTTGTTGTAACCATAGTTAGAGTCCATTTCATGTTTTTATGTAATTTTGATGTGTTTGTGAAGTGTTCAGGACCAGAAATACAGTAGAAACGAAACGAGGGATACAAGTGAGCTACTAGAACAAGGTGACAGAAGACTTGGCAAACCAACAGTCCCCTGACGGACGACCACTTTCACCCGTCAATAAATGGCAAGAAATTTCATTCACTGGATAAGCCACAACGACCTAAGTGGCGAACCGTCACAAACCTGGTGGGCCTTTATAAAAGTCATCAAAAGTAAGATCAGTGATCTATATTCTGGTAAGAAGTGATGGTCAGACCGGTGGACCATCACATTCTTGGTGGACCATCCTATTGACTGTCACACTAAAATAAAAACACCCAAACTCTGGTGATGAGTGACATTCAAAGTGGTGGTCTGCCATACTTATGATGTACCGTTAATATCACCATCATTTTAATCCTAATTCTAAATAGGTCGGGTTAAATTGGTACTCTTTATAATTACTCCATATTTGACCCAATTTAAGATTTTAAGGATAAAATTGAGGGGGTACATTCATTGTAACTGTTCCATTTTTACCTTATTTAAACTAGCTCACTTTTTCCCTCTCTTCATCACAAATAAAGAGTAACACAAGAGCTAGAATCTATAAGTTAGCTTTGTCTCTGAAGTTTCAAGCACGTAGTGTACCTGCAAAATCAAGGTATGTGCATACCCTTCTCTTCTAGTTGTATATAGTAAGTGTAAGAGCATGATTTGTTTTTCTTGGTTTGTTCCTATTGTTTTGAGTTTGAATGACTTGAGTTGGACTTCAATGTTCCAATTTGTGTGAAATCTGAGTAGCATAGGTTGTAAAATTTGAAGAATGTGCTTAAAATATGAGTTTAGTACTGTGTTGATAGCTGGAAATTGATCTGATATGAAATTGCTCGACAAAAAGGTTGAACCCAAAACTGTGACTGAAGACCAAGGTGCGATGATTAAATTGGTAGATGATCAACTTTATGATGGACCACCAACTTGACCATCACAAAGCACTCTGAGACGGCACTTTCTGGATAAGCTACGACGGTTGAAGTTGTGGACCATCAACTTTAAGATAGACCACCAACTTGACCGTCATAAAGCACTCTGAGATCGCACTTTCTAGATAAGCTACGATGGTTGAATTGGTGGACTGTCAACTTTTTGACTGACCACCAACTTGACTGTCACAATGCAAAATTACATAATGTGACTGTTTTTGAATTTTGAACTAATTCATGACTACTTTTTCAGGTATTATGGCCCCTAAACTTCCACAAACTAGAGGAGGAAGATCTCAATGAGGTAGGAATGCATCCTTACCATCTTAAAATACTAGACAAAATAAAAGAGAAGCTTCCATACTCTCCTAATCTAAGGAGGAGAGTAAGAGTACCTCTAGTAATACAAGTTTAAACCCCGATGGGGCAACTGTTGCTACAACTCAACCATTGCCTGTAGAGAGTGAAATTGAAACTGTTAAAGTGAATGATCAAACAGAAGTTCCTAACACTAAAGATGAATCGGAGAGTGATAATGTTATCAGGAGGAAGAATCCATACTTCGAAAGGCTATCAGATGGCATAGAGAGGGAGCACAAAAAGATTTCTATGACGGTTTGACACCCACAGCTCAAGGGATCAGAAGATCATTCATAGAAGAACATCAGATTATGAAAATAGAGCTTCATTAATATCCCAAGTTAGAGCACGGGTTCAATGAATATGGACTAGCATAGATTAACAAACCATCAGGAGAGTACAAACTGAACTGGGTAAAGAAATTCTTTGCAAATTATCTGTATTTAGTAAAAGCAGACTCCAATCCCAAATAGACCAAATAGGGAGTCCGTCCCAGTCCAAGGGGTTATCATTGATATCTTAGCCCAAACAATTAATAGGATGCTATTCAGGCTAGGATATGAGGCTCCACCTACTGTCCCAGATTTTGAGTATAGAATGAGAAATACTTCCAGTCAGAGACATTGGGCAGCTTCTTTATTAACTGATGATGGAATCCTTCCTGGTTGACTAATTCCAAAGAGCGCATTGCAAAGTTCACTCTCAGCTTTAAAGCTAAGTTCTGGTGGGCTATTGTTCGGTTGAGGTTAATGCCAACAAAAGGAGATGGGAACCTGGATCATCATAGAGCAGTATTAGTAGCCAATTTGGTTTTAGGGCTATCAGTTAATTTAGGCTAGCTAATTGCAGACGAGATATTCGTGCGGGCACATAAAGTGACCACTTCTGTACTCTTCCCATGTTTGATCACTGAGTTATGCAAATGAGTCGGTGTGCCACTGATCCATGGGGTTGACAACAAAGTACAGGCTGCACATAAGCAAAACATTGAGAGGTCAAAAGATGAATCAAAGTTCAAAATTTGTATGACGGAGCCTCCAGCATATCAGCCTCAGTCTACACCAGCTAACGAGGCCACAAAAATGCTGAAGGTATGCCTTTACCCATCACCATATATGTACCACCTGATTATGTGCTCCAGGGTACGTCTATAGGGTTAGGTTCTACATAGTCTGCTGGTGGAGCGGAGTTTGTTGAATACAAGTTCAACCCAGAAAATTTTGTTAAGGTGGTGAAGAATCAAAAGCAGTTTCAAAAATAGTTAGAAAAGTAGGATAGAGATTTCAAATCTTTTGTGGATGAAATTATAGCCAAAGCAGTCAGGCCATTTTAAACTATTCAAGTTAGGATGGATAACATGGAAGCCCGCATCAACAAAAGGCTAGATTCATTGTCTCTCTCTGATCTTGCCAATCTCATGGTAGAGTTCGACCAGGCAAAGACTGACATAGCAGAGTTAAAGGGGAAGCAATCACAGCCACCTATATTTGACTCGACTTTAGCAGTAAGTGATTATGATGAGGGCATTCTGGATTTGATGGGTATACCTATTAAGGACAAAGGCAAGCAGTAAATGGATGAAAAAGCAGCAAGAAAATAAAAAAAAAAAAGCAATGTCACCTGAGGATTTAGACCAGGATAACCTGAAAAGAGATACAAATAAATCAAATAAAGAAGCTAAAAAGAAGCAAAGAGAAGCAGAAAATAAAGTGGCAGGAGTCTCTACTAGTGCTTCCCCAGTAGGGGGGAGAAGTGCAGGTTCAGTTTGGGAGACGATCCCTTAAATTATAGAGGGTGAGGTTGTGAGTGCTCCTACCACCATAGGGGCCGACATTGCACCAGGTAAGGATGCAGGGACCTCACCCCACCTGACAAATGCCTCAGAGGAATAGGAGGTAAAGTAAATATCCCAATCTAACCATGTATGATAATATATTGTTTTGAGGATAATGCGTATCTGTTTGTGTGAGGGTGGGTATATTTACATCATGGTTGGATGTTGTTGCCAATATTCTGAATCTAATCATGTGATAACTAGTAGAAGCGGCATGTCTAGGGTGTTTTTAGTATTGCATTTTAAATTCTGCAGCTTGTGATGTAAATATCTATGTTTAATTATTATCTATAAAATGTTTCTATTTTAGTACTTCATTGTAAATATGGATAACTAATGATGTTGGCATAAGACTATGAGCATGTGTATGTAATTATTTACTTTATTCATGCAAACATGTGTACATAACCATCAATAAATCTGCATTTGGCATTATTCTGTAAGAGGTACATGAATCATGTAATGAAAATTCTAAGAGTTGCAGAAGAAGTTTAGCTCAGTTGCCTGTGGGTTTGAGGATTTACCTTCAGTTCTTGCATAGTCTAATGCCTAGAACTTGCCTGAATCATTGATATGGTCTTCTAGTGGATTCAATAGGATAGGATAACAGGCCTTCTTGTACTTTTAGCCCACTTAGCCTAAATAAATAACCCCACCAAAAAGACTTTTATCTCATTTGAATCCATCTTGTGCCTTTAGAACCCTTTATCAATTCCAATAACTTTTATTTACTCTCCGTAGGGGTTTAACATCCTACTCTAGCCTTGGCGCAATATTTGGGTATTGTGCATTTTAATTTAGGCAAAACACCTAAGTTGAGGGTGACATTTCTCAAGGTGCAAATGCCAAATAGAAAGTGAGTGTAAATTTTAATCTAAAATCTTTTGGCTCTGATCAGTTCAAAGGTATTGTGCACCTTAACAGAATGCATCAGCATAAGTTGAGGGTGGCTGATGCTTTTCTTCTTCCCTCTAAAAAAGGGGCTTTTATTTCTAAAGAAGAGCCTGTTATTGGAAGTAGTAAATGAGTTGATCTGGGCTACAAAGATGCCAAGGTAAGGAGAGCTAAGTCTTAATGAGTCACTTTATCCTAAAGTATATCCTTACCTAACCTGAAGCCTCATTATAAGCCTTGAAAAGACCTGTTTGATAATAGCGAGTCGACCTTGAGGAAGTGTCGTATGGCTAGGTCAAACCTATGGGTATTTTGGACTATGCTTTTAACTTCTTTGATGAGTGTGAGAGTTTAGATTGCATCCACATCATGTGATAAGTGGTGGAATGATGAGTGAATGGTTTCATGTGAGTGAAATGATGAGTGAATGGTTGCATCAAAATATTTCAGTGGTTGGTTGAACGTCATTGTATTGTTCATGTTCGCAATTAGGTGCTGAGTTTCTTAAGGACAAGCAATAATCTTAAGTTGAGGGTGTTGATGTTCCATTTTTTGACAGAACATTTAGCATCATCTTCATGGGAAAATTGTATGTTTCCAAGTAACCAAATTGGTATTTAATGAGTTTTTCTTAGTGTTTCAGGGAAAGGAGTGAACCACAAAAGAAAATTGGAAAAAGTAGCAGAAAAGGAATTTTATGGTCAAAATAGTGGACCATCAGTCTTGCGACGGATCACCAGGTGGATCATCAGTACTAACCAGAACATGGACTCTCGAAGGACTCAGTGATGGACTAAATGGTGGACCGTCAGTCTTGCGATGGACCACCAGGTGTATTGTCAGGCCTAACTAGAACATGGCCTCTCGAAGGACTCAGTGATTGACCAAATGGTTGACCGTCAATCTTGCGACGGACCACCAGGTGTACCATCAGGATTTATCTAGAAACCACTCTTCTGAAGCACTCAGTGACAGACCAAATGATGGACTGTCAGTCTTATGATGGACCACCAGGTGTACCATCAGGCTTTATCCAGAAACCACTCTTCTAAAGGACTCAGTGACGGACCAAATAGTGGACCGTCAGACTTTTGACAGACCACCACTTTGGCTGTCGACTTGAACGCAATTTTTCTGATTTTAAATTTTAAATACCTTTTTATTTAGGAACATATAAATACTAAATTTTAGGGTTAGTGGAGTAGCTTTTTTA
>NW_025854148.1:15054-63612 GCF_002878395.1 Capsicum annuum
GCATCGATGGTGCAGTTTTCAGTCATTAAAAGACCGCGTCCTTGGGGGTATTTAGGTATTTCTTTCTCAACCTTCAGCCCCCAAAACACAAAATTAATCACTTTAGGTAGAAAATAAACTCATTCTTTCTCAAATTTTCTCAAGAACAAAACACTAGAAGACTCAATTTCAAATCAAGAACTCAAGATTCCACCATCAACTTTCAGAAATTCCTTAACTAAGGTATGTGAAGTGTTCATCCAAGGGTCCCTTCCACCCTTTAAGTCCAAGAAACTATTTTTAGACTTCAAGTATGTGAATTTCATAAATTCTATGTTGGGTTTTATAATATCCATGTTTAAAATGATTAATTGGGTTTCAAATTCATGTTTCATGATCAATTTTGATGTGGGGTTAATTGATTTATATGTGTTACCATGTGAAATCATGCTAAAGCCTTCAAATGGTGAATTTAATATTGAAATTGTGTGCTCACATGTTGATTAGTACTATATGCATAATTTATGCCTTTTAAGTGATTGATGAATTAAGCATGTGAGTTGAATGGTGAAGTTATATCATATTAGCATGTGCTTGAGTTCATGACATGAAAGTGTTTGATAAAATTCCCCAATAAATGAAGAATGATCAAATGCTTAGTTTACATGTATCAAATTTATGCCATGTCTATTATTTTGTGCTATCGAGTCTTGGGGGTACTTGTACCCAACAACTTAGCTGATATTCAGAGCCATGGTCAGTCATAGTACAGTAATAGTTATGTTACTATCAGTATTACTCTAAGTTAGTTACAAAACTTATGAAAAATTCAGTAGACTCAGTATTTTTCTAGTCTATCCAGTACTCAGTCTTGACCTCAGTAAACTTAGTCAGTCAACAGAATTTAGTAGTTTTTGTTAGTACACAGAACTCAGTGTACCCAGTTCAGTTTAGTTAAATAGCAATATCATTAATAACTCAGTTCGGCCTAATACAGACTAGAAATATTTCAATGTCTATTCAGTTGGAAGTAGGATTCAGCATCGAGTTAACCCAGGGATGAGGGCATTCCTGCTAGCAGAGGGTTTGACCCTTTGTAGCAATCCCTGCGTTACAGAACTGCATAGCCAACATAGGTTGAGATATCTTCCTACCAGATATATTGAGGGTTGATATATCTCATTCGAGTTATCTTGCCAGCGAGGTTTGACAGAAGAGCTTTCTGTCAGAGAGAGTTAACTCATAGCTTGTCCTTATCCATTGCATGGTATTTACACTCTTCCAACTGGGATTATAGGTTGGACCCCAATACATTTAGAGAGGGGCATGTTATTTAGACAATTACCTCCCACAGTCTCAGTTCTAGTCTCAGTCTCAGAATAGAACTCAGTTTGGTTTTACAGATTCAAGACTATCAAACATAGTCACTTAGCTCAGTACGAAACTCAGTATGGTTTCACAACATTCAAAACTGTCAAATACAGTAATTTGAATAATCAGTAATACAGTATTCATAAACTTTGATATCAGTTATCTGTATTTAGATTTAGTACACAGTATTATCACGATCTCAGAACCAGTCTATGTATTCATGCATATACTCTTACTCACTCATACTCATGTTATTCAGCTATTATATGCAAGAATATGAACCCATGCATTTCATCCTATCTCACTGAGTATACCAGTACATTTAAAGTACTGACATATGCTTTTCTTTGTGCTATGATGTCTTATATCATAGGTTCAGACGCACAGGCTCTAGAGCACCCTTAGTAGTTTAGATTCCCAACTTTTAGAGCAGTGGCAATTCCTCATAGTTTGAGGACATGCTTATTATTTATAGTAATTTAGTTTTATTTTAGTAGACGGAGTTAGTTTGGGGTTTGTCCCATCAAATCCATAGTTCAGACAGTTAAACGCTTTTTAGACTAGAGTATTTTCAGACAGTTACTCAGTTTTTTAGTACTTATATTCAGTTTTTGTATTTTTATACCGCATTCAAATTTATTTACAAATTTGAACCTTATGGAATATGTTTCACCTATTTTCGCAATCATTACAGTATTTATTACATAGTTATTGTAGCAGGTACTAGTCATGGGTTAGCTTGTGGTCCTTCGATGTTATGAGCACCATGTAGCTTCCAAGTACAGACTCGGGGAATTAAAAACTTGGTATCAAAGTCTAAGGTTGAACAATATCCTAGGAAGTTTGAAAGACACATCTAGTAGAGTATTATGGATGGGTGTGTTGTGCACTACACTTATGGATAGGAGGCTACGAGGTGTTTTTAGGAACAATTTCCTTTCTTTCAGTATTTATGTCGTACGAGTAAGCATAGGATCAAATTTAACCCTCAGTCTAATTTATCTCTTCCTTACACTTCCAGAACATGTCTTCCAGAGAAACTAATGAAGAAAGTAATAAAAATCAGTCAGCCCCTCCACACGTTCAGGCAGATCCCCTAAATGATCATGTTTCTCACGCTGAATTTAGAGCTGCTTTCACTGCCTTAGATCATTCAATAGTTGTTCAGAACAATTAGTTGGTTGTTATCCTAACTAGACTTATGGCTTATACTCCACAGAGTAAGGAGGAGAGGTGTAGGGAAAAGAGAAGAAAGAGTAAGAGGGATAGAATGTTAAGGCCAAAGAGTGCCTGAACAAATCCTCATTTTTAGAAATATGGCCAAAACCAATAGGGTATCTGCAGAGCTGGCAGCGATATGTGTTTTGGATATGGCCAGGTCACAGATTCAGACAGTGTCCTCAGTTGGGTTCACAGAGTCAGAATACTTGTCCCCCAGTTCAGTCCAGTCGCCCGAATCAGCAGGATGCCTCTTCCAGTGCCATCAGTGGGCAACACCCAAATAGACTTTATACTCTTTAGTCCCGATAACATTAGGAAAGTTCTCCTGATATGGTCACTGGTATGTTATAAATTTATCATTTGCACGTCTATGCTTTGCTAGATCCAGGAGCTTCCTTGTCCTTCGTTACTCCATATATAATAGTTGATCTTGGAGTCAGTCCCAAAATTCTAGCAAAGCCCCAGTGGGTGAGTCCATCACAGCCCGATAGGTATACAGGAACTTTCCGATTATGGTATCTCAGAAAGTCACTTTATCAGACTTAGTCGAATTAGAGATGACTGATTTTGATATCATTCTGGGCATGGATTGGCTTCATTCCTTCTATGCCTCAGTCGACTACTGATGTTCTGATTTTTGACGGAATATTTAGCATCACCTTCTTGGGAAAATTGTATGTTTTCAAGAAATCAAAGTGGTATTTAATGAGTTTTTTTTAGTATTTCAGGGAATGGAGTGAACCACAGAAGAAACTTGGAAAAAGTAGAAGAAAAGGAATTTGACGGTCAAATGGTAGACTATCAGTCTTGCGATGGATCACCAGGTGGATCGTCAAGCCTAACCAGAACATGGCCTCCTGATGGACTCAGTAACGGACCAAATGGTGGACCATCAGTCTTGCGATGGACCACCAGATGTATCTTCAGGCCTAACCAGAACATGGCCTCCTGAAGGACTCAGTGACGGACCAAATGGTGGACCTTCAGTCTTGCGACGGACCACCAGGTGTACCATCAGGCTTTATCCAGAAACCACTCTTCTGAAGGACTCAGTGACGGACCAAATGGTGGACCTCAGACTTTTGACGGACCACCACTTTGGCTGTCGACTTGGACATGATTTTTCTAACTTTAAATTTTAAATACCTTTTTACTTGGGAACATATAAATACTAAATTTTAGGGTTAGTGGAGTAGCTTTTTTATCTTTTACAAGTTTTTCATAGAAACCTGTTGTAACCTAGTACTTTAGGGATTGAAGCATATCTTTGGGGAAGTTAATCATTCAATTCTTTATTAAAGATTCAACAACTGATTCTTGAGATTACTGTAAGTGAATTCTAAATCTATTTATGAATAATATAAGAATTATTTCTTATTCTTTTATGAAATTTTATGGCTAAGTTCCCATAACTAGGGTTATGGGATCCTTAATGTGAAAAACATCTATGGGTTGTGAATCAAATTGTGTTCCATGAATAACTGATATTGTCTAAACCTTTCTTCAATTTAATGGCTTTTCTTGGTTGGAAACTTGAAAAGTGAGCCCAAGAACATCACTTGTCTAAAAGAAAAGTGTTTGTTGGGAAAAAAGAAGTGTTTACATGAATTCTAAGGGATTTAACCTTTGGATTAATGGCAAATGCCCTAACAGGATTAGCTTACATTTGAAAATAGTTGAAAAAACAATGTATCCTTTAAGTTTGAGAGAATTAGAGGATAATCTATACACTTAGGTTAAGAAACTAAGGGATAAAGAATAGGATTCAACCCTTCTTGCAATTGAATTTGCTAATTGGAACTCTTAAGTGATTCACAACCCTAGTTGTGCTAGCATTTTGGTAACCATAGCCCTGGTTTGTTTAATATCATTAAATTACTAATTGAAAAGAGAATTATTCGTTGGAATACTCTTGTTACAATTAATTACTTTATAAGTTACAAATCAAAACCCCCCTTATTCAGGAACCTCTGATTAACAATCCAGTAATGATTACAATACTTAGTGAGCACAGTATTTCCTGTGGGATTCGAGACCCAACTTAGTTGGGTTCTATATTTGACAGCGACCGTTTACTCTTTCTAACGAGATTTATAATTTGGGTGTATCAAATTTTGGCACCGTTGTCGGGGAATACGGTTGTCAACTAAGTTTGTGATTTTTAATCGACTCTTTGGTCAAAGATTCCCAATTTTTACTTTTCATTTGTTATTTTTATTTTTTGTAGGTTGAGTGTCTTGTATGCCAAGTACGTGGAGATCAGGTCAACCATTATTACCCATTCATCTAGAACCGCAGCTCATTGATAGAATGGATGTTCAACAGGAACCAAAAAGAATAGCTGCTTAGCAGGAGTAGGCTAGATTAGCAGCCTTGGCAGCTGTGCAAGTAAACTAACAGAATGCATACAATGATGGTCGGGAAGTAAACCCAGATGATGAGGACCTGGGCGATGATGAGTTATTAAATCCAAGGAGAGAGAATGATGTAGCCACACCAGTGAATAGGAATATCAACAGAAATCGCCAGGATTGGATGAGTCCTGAATGCCGAGCAGTCCAGTTTTCTCTAGACGATGATGATGATGACTTGGATGGGGCTGGTGCTACAGGGGATATTATTCCTCTACCCTTAGCACTGGGAGCTAAGTTTAATATCACGAGTACCATAATCTAGTTATTTTATCTTAACGAACTGTTCGGTGGACTTGCGGGTGATGACCCGAATATGCATTTGATTAACTTTATCTCGATATGCAAATCGTTCGACAATCCAAGAGTAGGACAAAATACTATTTGGCTGTGACTATTTCCATTGTCTCTATCTAGAGAAGCAACTTTATAGCTGAATAGGCTAACCCCCGATTCTATTACAAATTGGAGGCAATTGAAAGATGCTTTCTTAGAATGGTTCTTTATGTCATCCAAGAGGGCATAGTTAAGAGATGAAATTAGTAATTTTAGGCAGCTTCCAACTGAAGCTCTCCATGAAACTTAGGAGAGGTTCAAAAATAAGCTCACACAGTACCTGAATCATTAGATGACCAACATTCACCTAAAGGAGATATTATATAAGGCCTTGAATTTGGTGACTACGCCAGTGGTGGATAATGTTGCGGGTGGGTCATTCATGGACCTTACTTTTCCTAAGGTATCTGAGACACTGGATCATCTGAAAAAGCAAAGTGGAGCTTGGCATACCAGGGATTCTGAGGTAGCAAGCTCTACTGTATCTATTGGCATAACTGTAGAACAGAGGCGAAGGAAAGAGAAACGTGACCAAGACATGGCTCACATAAAGACACAACTGGACCTTCTTACCAAGTATTTATTATCAAGAAAGATAGAGAAGGTTAAAGCTATTGCATTATAGGGAAGAGCTGGCTCTGATTCTGAGGAGAAAGCTAATTATTTAAACTATCAGGGGGGTTTCCGAGGCAGTGGCCAAGGAAACCAAGGTTGAAACTACTATCATAAATCTAGATATAAGGACCGAGACCAAGGAAATTAAAAAAACAAGAATGATAGGAGTGGGTTGTATGTGCCTCCTGGAAATCATGACGCTACTACAACTAGTTCTGGGAAGATATCCATGGAAGATATGATGGCTAAATTATTTAAGGGGTGGAAGCAACCAATACTAGAGTAGCAGTGATGAAAAATGATTTATCCTCGATGAATCAATTGGTTGACTTGCACTCTACTTCAATTAAATAGTTGGAGCAGAAAATGAACCAACTTTTTGCTGCGTTTAATCAGAGAAAGGATGGCACTCTACCAAGTGACACAGTTTAAAATCCAAGGAAGGATGGTTCATGCATGGCAATTACTACTAGGAGTGGTAAAGTACTGGCAAGCCCATTTGTGGGTAAGCCTGTAACCGATATTATGGAAAAGAATGTTGATGAAGCAGATATTGATCATCTGGTAGAGTCTGAAAAATCGGATGAGGTTATTCATAATGTTGCATTCAATTGTCGGTAGGATGATGAGTTGAAAAGAGAGGAAGACAAGGAAAAGAAAGTAGTGGTGAACACTCTCCCAAAACCACCACCTCTCTTTCCTCAAAGATTGAAGAAGAAGGCTGAGGATACTAAGTTTAGTAAATTCATGGCTATGTTGAAGCAGTTGATGGTAAATGTACCTTTGGTTGACTCACTTGAGCAAATGCCAGGGTATGCCAAATTTATGAAAGACCTTTTGACAAAGAAAAAAGTGGCGAGCTACGAACCGGTGGATAATCTCCATCATTATAGTGTTATTGCTCCAAGGTCCTTGGTGCAAAAGAAGGCAAACCCAGGAGCATTCACTATTCCTTGCAAGATAGGGTCTTTGGAATTTGCTAAGGCCTTATGTGATCTGGGAGATAGCATTAACCTGATGCCGCTAGCTATTTATAAAAAGTTGGGTTTAGAAAACCCCACACCCACCAACATGCAACTTATGATGGCGGATAGGTCGGTAAAATAACCTGTTGGTATTTTGTGTGATGTGCTGGTGAAGGTGGATACCTTCATATTTCCTATGGATTTAGTAATTCTGGATTGCGAGGTGGACTTCAAGGTGCCCATAATCTTGGGTCGACCTTTTCTTGCAACCAGAAGTGTGTTGATTGATTTGCGAGCTAATGAGCTCTTATTTAGGATGAATAACAAAGTAGTGCATTTTGATGTGTGCAAATCAATGAAATAGCATAAAGAGATAAGTATGTTCTTAATTATTGATGTATATTGTGAGGACGAGCAGGAAGTACCAATAGAGGAGCAGCTTGTTGTTGAGCCGTTAGCCGCAGTACTTATGAATTTTGATCGTGAAGATAGTGAGGATTATGAAGAGACCATTTGTGCTTTGACAGAAATGGGATCATACTCTTATTCTCTTAAGAAGCTCGATCTTGATCTTAAGAATAGACAAACACCACCAGCAAAGCCATCTGTCAAAGAGCCACCGGTGTTTGAATTAAAAGAGTTACCCAGTTATTTGAGGTACGTGTTTCAGGGTAGTGGTAATTAATTGCCTATTATTATTGCTGTTGATCTGGGTGAGCAATAGGTGAAAGCTCTTATCTCTATTCTTAAGAGATATAAGAGAGATATTGGTTGGATTATTGTGGATATCATTAGTAATCCTCTTTGCATATGTATGCACAAAATTCAGCTAGAGGAGGATTGTGTGCCTCCTATTAAGCATCAGCGTCGCCTGAACCCACCTATGCAAAAGATGGTAAAGAAAGAAATCATTAAGTGGTTAGATGCAGGGCTGGTATATCCTATATTAGACAGTAAGTAGGTGAGTCCTGTGTAATGTGTGCCTAAGAAAGGGGGCATGACAGTGGCAGCCAATGAGAAGAATGAATTGATCCCACTCAGGACTGCTACTGGGTGGAGGGTGTGCATGGATTACCAAAATCTCAACTCGTGGACGTTAAAAGATCACTTTTCAATGCCCTTCATAGATCAAATGCTTGATCAATATGCAGGAAATGGATGGTATTACTTTTTGGATGGTTATTCTGGACATAACCGGATTTGTATTGCTCCTGAAGATCAGGAGAAGACCATTTTTACATGCTCGTATGCCACTTTTGCATTCAAGCGGATGTCGTTTGGGTTATGTAATACACCTGCCACCTTCCAACGATGCATGATGTCTATTTTCTTAGATATGGTTGAAGACACCTTGGAGATGTTTATGGATAATTTTTCGGTTGTGGGAGAGTTCATTTGAGTTGTGTTTGGCAAACCTGAATATGGCCTTACAATGATGTATGGAATTCAATCTTGTACTTAATTGGGAGAAGTGCTACTTTATGGTTAAGGAGGGCATTGTTCTCAGGTATAAAATTTCAGCAAAAGGAATTGAAGTTGATCGAGCCAATGTTGAATTTATTGAGAGACTACCACCTCTAATTTCTGTGAAGGGGGTTTGTAGTTTTCTCGGCCATGCTGGTTTTTATCGGAGGTTTATTAAATACTTCTCCAAGATTGCAAACCCACTCTACAAACTTTTGGATAAGGAAGAAAAGTTTTCCTTCAATAAATATTGTTTGAAGGCATTTGAATGCCTTAAAGGGAAGATGGTTGAAGCCCCAATCATTGTAGCACCGGATTAGTCCAAGCCATTTGAGATCATGTGTGATGCAAGCGGTGTTTCCCTTGGAGCTGCTTTGGGGCAAAAGAGGGACAAATTGTTTCATCCAATCTATTATGCCAGCAAAGCTCTGAATGGATCTCAAAAGAACTACACTGTCACCGAACAGAAACTCCTTGCTGTAGTGTATGCTTTGGAGAAATTTAGAGCTTATCTTCTTGGAACCAAGGTGGTGGTCCGCACTGACCATGTAGCCTTGAGATATTTGATGGCTAAAAAAGATGTGAAACCAAGGTTGATTAGATGGGTGTTACTACTCCAAGAATTTGACTTTAAAGTCAAAGATAGAAAGGGTTGCAAAAACCAAGTGGTGGATCATCTGTCTAGGATAAAAGGTGAGCGAGAAGTTAGAGATAAGATGGAGATCAATGATGCATTTACGGATGAAGAGATCTTAGCTGCTACTCTGGAGAAACTACCTTGGTACACTGATTTTTCAAATTATGTGGTGATCAAGGTGATTCCAGAAAAATCTTTCTTTTATCAGAGAAAGAAATTTCTTCATGATGTGACACACTACTTATGGGATGAGCCATATCTTTTTCGGTGATTTGCTGATAATAAAATAAGGAGATATGTTCCAGAGGTAAATATATTGAGCATATTGGAAGCATGTCATGCTTTCCCAGTCAGGGGTCACCATGCAGGTGTTCGAACTACAAGAAAGGTGTTGCAGAATGGATACTATTAGCCATTATTATTCAAGGATGCTCACGAGTTTATGCTGAAATATGACCAATGTCAGAGGCAGGGGTCGATCTCCAAGAGACATGAAATGCCTTTAACAAAGATGCTTGAAGTAAAATTGTTTTACGTCTGGGGCATCGATTTTATGGGCCCTTTTGTAAGCTCGTATAGAATGAAGTATATTTTAGTTATTGTGGATTATGTATCAAAATCCGTTAAAGCTGTTGCCTTGTATGATAATGAAGGGAAGAGTGTTGTTGCATTTCTTAAGAAGAACATCTTCTCTCGCTTTGGAGTGACATGAACTATTATAATTGATGGAGAATCCCATTTTTGCAACAAAGTGTTCTGGGCGGCTTTAGTGAAATATGGGATAAAACAACATAGAGTAGAAACTCCATATCACCCACAAACTAGTGGGCAAGTGGAGGTGTCAAATCGGGAGATTAAAAGCATCCTAGCTAAAACAGTAAATGCTAATAGGCAAGATTGGGATCGAAAGCTAGATGGCACTTTGTAGGTGTATCGGTCTGCTTTTAAGACTCCAACTGGCATATCACCGTATCATCTAGTCTATGGAAAAGTATACCATTTATTGGTTGAGCTGGAACACAAGGCTTTGTGGGCTTTAAAAAGTTTAAATCTAAATTGGAAGGAGATAGCAGAGCTAAGATTAGGGAAACTGAATGAGATGGATTAATTCCATCTTGGGGCTTACGAAAGAGAGGACCTTTACAAAGAGAAGGTAAAAAGGTATCACACCCGAAGACTTGAAAGTAGAGACTTCCAAAAAGGTGATTTGGTACTTCTATTCAATTCCAGATTCAAATTGTTTCCAGGTAAACTCAAATCTAAGTGGTCAGGACTATTCAAAGTTAGTCAAGAATACTCATCTGGAGTAGTCGATCTTGAAAATGAAGACGACAACATCTTCAAAGTGAACGGGCAACAAATCAAAATTTATATCGGTCCAAAAGACTCGATAAGACATGTTAATATCTTTATCCTCAATGAAGTCTGAGTAATCGAGATAACTTAGTCGTTCCACGACGATAAATCAGGCACTAGTGGGAGGAAACCCACAATGTGTTGTTGTAACCATAGTTAGAGTCCATTTCATGTTTTTATGTAATTTTGATGTGTTTGTGAAGTGTTCAGGACCAGAAATACAGTAGAAACGAAACGAGGGATACAAGTGAGCTACTAGAACAAGGTGACAGAAGACTTGGCAAACCAACAGTCCCCTGACGGACGACCACTTTCACCCGTCAATAAATGGCAAGAAATTTCATTCACTGGATAAGCCACAACGACCTAAGTGGCGAACCGTCACAAACCTGGTGGGCCTTTATAAAAGTCATCAAAAGTAAGATCAGTGATCTATATTCTGGTAAGAAGTGATGGTCAGACCGGTGGACCATCACATTCTTGGTGGACCATCCTATTGACTGTCACACTAAAATAAAAACACCCAAACTCTGGTGATGAGTGACATTCAAAGTGGTGGTCTGCCATACTTATGATGTACCGTTAATATCACCATCATTTTAATCCTAATTCTAAATAGGTCGGGTTAAATTGGTACTCTTTATAATTACTCCATATTTGACCCAATTTAAGATTTTAAGGATAAAATTGAGGGGGTACATTCATTGTAACTGTTCCATTTTTACCTTATTTAAACTAGCTCACTTTTTCCCTCTCTTCATCACAAATAAAGAGTAACACAAGAGCTAGAATCTATAAGTTAGCTTTGTCTCTGAAGTTTCAAGCACGTAGTGTACCTGCAAAATCAAGGTATGTGCATACCCTTCTCTTCTAGTTGTATATAGTAAGTGTAAGAGCATGATTTGTTTTTCTTGGTTTGTTCCTATTGTTTTGAGTTTGAATGACTTGAGTTGGACTTCAATGTTCCAATTTGTGTGAAATCTGAGTAGCATAGGTTGTAAAATTTGAAGAATGTGCTTAAAATATGAGTTTAGTACTGTGTTGATAGCTGGAAATTGATCTGATATGAAATTGCTCGACAAAAAGGTTGAACCCAAAACTGTGACTGAAGACCAAGGTGCGATGATTAAATTGGTAGATGATCAACTTTATGATGGACCACCAACTTGACCATCACAAAGCACTCTGAGACGGCACTTTCTGGATAAGCTACGACGGTTGAAGTTGTGGACCATCAACTTTAAGATAGACCACCAACTTGACCGTCATAAAGCACTCTGAGATCGCACTTTCTAGATAAGCTACGATGGTTGAATTGGTGGACTGTCAACTTTTTGACTGACCACCAACTTGACTGTCACAATGCAAAATTACATAATGTGACTGTTTTTGAATTTTGAACTAATTCATGACTACTTTTTCAGGTATTATGGCCCCTAAACTTCCACAAACTAGAGGAGGAAGATCTCAATGAGGTAGGAATGCATCCTTACCATCTTAAAATACTAGACAAAATAAAAGAGAAGCTTCCATACTCTCCTAATCTAAGGAGGAGAGTAAGAGTACCTCTAGTAATACAAGTTTAAACCCCGATGGGGCAACTGTTGCTACAACTCAACCATTGCCTGTAGAGAGTGAAATTGAAACTGTTAAAGTGAATGATCAAACAGAAGTTCCTAACACTAAAGATGAATCGGAGAGTGATAATGTTATCAGGAGGAAGAATCCATACTTCGAAAGGCTATCAGATGGCATAGAGAGGGAGCACAAAAAGATTTCTATGACGGTTTGACACCCACAGCTCAAGGGATCAGAAGATCATTCATAGAAGAACATCAGATTATGAAAATAGAGCTTCATTAATATCCCAAGTTAGAGCACGGGTTCAATGAATATGGACTAGCATAGATTAACAAACCATCAGGAGAGTACAAACTGAACTGGGTAAAGAAATTCTTTGCAAATTATCTGTATTTAGTAAAAGCAGACTCCAATCCCAAATAGACCAAATAGGGAGTCCGTCCCAGTCCAAGGGGTTATCATTGATATCTTAGCCCAAACAATTAATAGGATGCTATTCAGGCTAGGATATGAGGCTCCACCTACTGTCCCAGATTTTGAGTATAGAATGAGAAATACTTCCAGTCAGAGACATTGGGCAGCTTCTTTATTAACTGATGATGGAATCCTTCCTGGTTGACTAATTCCAAAGAGCGCATTGCAAAGTTCACTCTCAGCTTTAAAGCTAAGTTCTGGTGGGCTATTGTTCGGTTGAGGTTAATGCCAACAAAAGGAGATGGGAACCTGGATCATCATAGAGCAGTATTAGTAGCCAATTTGGTTTTAGGGCTATCAGTTAATTTAGGCTAGCTAATTGCAGACGAGATATTCGTGCGGGCACATAAAGTGACCACTTCTGTACTCTTCCCATGTTTGATCACTGAGTTATGCAAATGAGTCGGTGTGCCACTGATCCATGGGGTTGACAACAAAGTACAGGCTGCACATAAGCAAAACATTGAGAGGTCAAAAGATGAATCAAAGTTCAAAATTTGTATGACGGAGCCTCCAGCATATCAGCCTCAGTCTACACCAGCTAACGAGGCCACAAAAATGCTGAAGGTATGCCTTTACCCATCACCATATATGTACCACCTGATTATGTGCTCCAGGGTACGTCTATAGGGTTAGGTTCTACATAGTCTGCTGGTGGAGCGGAGTTTGTTGAATACAAGTTCAACCCAGAAAATTTTGTTAAGGTGGTGAAGAATCAAAAGCAGTTTCAAAAATAGTTAGAAAAGTAGGATAGAGATTTCAAATCTTTTGTGGATGAAATTATAGCCAAAGCAGTCAGGCCATTTTAAACTATTCAAGTTAGGATGGATAACATGGAAGCCCGCATCAACAAAAGGCTAGATTCATTGTCTCTCTCTGATCTTGCCAATCTCATGGTAGAGTTCGACCAGGCAAAGACTGACATAGCAGAGTTAAAGGGGAAGCAATCACAGCCACCTATATTTGACTCGACTTTAGCAGTAAGTGATTATGATGAGGGCATTCTGGATTTGATGGGTATACCTATTAAGGACAAAGGCAAGCAGTAAATGGATGAAAAAGCAGCAAGAAAATAAAAAAAAAAAAGCAATGTCACCTGAGGATTTAGACCAGGATAACCTGAAAAGAGATACAAATAAATCAAATAAAGAAGCTAAAAAGAAGCAAAGAGAAGCAGAAAATAAAGTGGCAGGAGTCTCTACTAGTGCTTCCCCAGTAGGGGGGAGAAGTGCAGGTTCAGTTTGGGAGACGATCCCTTAAATTATAGAGGGTGAGGTTGTGAGTGCTCCTACCACCATAGGGGCCGACATTGCACCAGGTAAGGATGCAGGGACCTCACCCCACCTGACAAATGCCTCAGAGGAATAGGAGGTAAAGTAAATATCCCAATCTAACCATGTATGATAATATATTGTTTTGAGGATAATGCGTATCTGTTTGTGTGAGGGTGGGTATATTTACATCATGGTTGGATGTTGTTGCCAATATTCTGAATCTAATCATGTGATAACTAGTAGAAGCGGCATGTCTAGGGTGTTTTTAGTATTGCATTTTAAATTCTGCAGCTTGTGATGTAAATATCTATGTTTAATTATTATCTATAAAATGTTTCTATTTTAGTACTTCATTGTAAATATGGATAACTAATGATGTTGGCATAAGACTATGAGCATGTGTATGTAATTATTTACTTTATTCATGCAAACATGTGTACATAACCATCAATAAATCTGCATTTGGCATTATTCTGTAAGAGGTACATGAATCATGTAATGAAAATTCTAAGAGTTGCAGAAGAAGTTTAGCTCAGTTGCCTGTGGGTTTGAGGATTTACCTTCAGTTCTTGCATAGTCTAATGCCTAGAACTTGCCTGAATCATTGATATGGTCTTCTAGTGGATTCAATAGGATAGGATAACAGGCCTTCTTGTACTTTTAGCCCACTTAGCCTAAATAAATAACCCCACCAAAAAGACTTTTATCTCATTTGAATCCATCTTGTGCCTTTAGAACCCTTTATCAATTCCAATAACTTTTATTTACTCTCCGTAGGGGTTTAACATCCTACTCTAGCCTTGGCGCAATATTTGGGTATTGTGCATTTTAATTTAGGCAAAACACCTAAGTTGAGGGTGACATTTCTCAAGGTGCAAATGCCAAATAGAAAGTGAGTGTAAATTTTAATCTAAAATCTTTTGGCTCTGATCAGTTCAAAGGTATTGTGCACCTTAACAGAATGCATCAGCATAAGTTGAGGGTGGCTGATGCTTTTCTTCTTCCCTCTAAAAAAGGGGCTTTTATTTCTAAAGAAGAGCCTGTTATTGGAAGTAGTAAATGAGTTGATCTGGGCTACAAAGATGCCAAGGTAAGGAGAGCTAAGTCTTAATGAGTCACTTTATCCTAAAGTATATCCTTACCTAACCTGAAGCCTCATTATAAGCCTTGAAAAGACCTGTTTGATAATAGCGAGTCGACCTTGAGGAAGTGTCGTATGGCTAGGTCAAACCTATGGGTATTTTGGACTATGCTTTTAACTTCTTTGATGAGTGTGAGAGTTTAGATTGCATCCACATCATGTGATAAGTGGTGGAATGATGAGTGAATGGTTTCATGTGAGTGAAATGATGAGTGAATGGTTGCATCAAAATATTTCAGTGGTTGGTTGAACGTCATTGTATTGTTCATGTTCGCAATTAGGTGCTGAGTTTCTTAAGGACAAGCAATAATCTTAAGTTGAGGGTGTTGATGTTCCATTTTTTGACAGAACATTTAGCATCATCTTCATGGGAAAATTGTATGTTTCCAAGTAACCAAATTGGTATTTAATGAGTTTTTCTTAGTGTTTCAGGGAAAGGAGTGAACCACAAAAGAAAATTGGAAAAAGTAGCAGAAAAGGAATTTTATGGTCAAAATAGTGGACCATCAGTCTTGCGACGGATCACCAGGTGGATCATCAGTACTAACCAGAACATGGACTCTCGAAGGACTCAGTGATGGACTAAATGGTGGACCGTCAGTCTTGCGATGGACCACCAGGTGTATTGTCAGGCCTAACTAGAACATGGCCTCTCGAAGGACTCAGTGATTGACCAAATGGTTGACCGTCAATCTTGCGACGGACCACCAGGTGTACCATCAGGATTTATCTAGAAACCACTCTTCTGAAGCACTCAGTGACAGACCAAATGATGGACTGTCAGTCTTATGATGGACCACCAGGTGTACCATCAGGCTTTATCCAGAAACCACTCTTCTAAAGGACTCAGTGACGGACCAAATAGTGGACCGTCAGACTTTTGACAGACCACCACTTTGGCTGTCGACTTGAACGCAATTTTTCTGATTTTAAATTTTAAATACCTTTTTATTTAGGAACATATAAATACTAAATTTTAGGGTTAGTGGAGTAGCTTTTTTATCTTTTACAAGTTTTTCATAGAAACCTGTTGTAACCTAGTACTTTGGGAATTGAAGCATATCTTTGGGGAAGTTAATCATTCAATTATTTATTAAAGATTCATGAACTGATTCTTGAGATTACTATAAGTGAATTCTAAATCTATTTATGAATAATATAAGAATTATTTCTTCTTCTTTTATGAAATTTTATGGCTAAGTTCCCATAAATAGGGTTATGGGATCCTTAATGTGAAAAACATCTATGGGTTGTGAATCAAATTGTGTTCCATGAATAACTGATATTGTATAAACCTTTCTTCAATTTAATGGCTTTTCTTGGTTGGAAACTTGAAAAGTGAGCCCAAGAATATCACTTGTCTGAAAGGAAAGTGCTTGTTGGGAAAAAGGAATGTTTACATGAATTCTAAGGGATTTAACCTTTGGATTATTAGAAAATGCCCTAAAAGGATTAGCTTACATAAGAAAATGGTTGAAAGAACAACGTATCCTTTAAGTTTGAGAGAATTAGAGTATAATCTATCCACTTTGGTTAAGAAACTAAGGGATAAAGAATAGGATTCAACCCTTCTTACAATTGAATTTGCTAATTGGAACTCTTAAGTGATTCACAACCCTAGTTGTGCTAGCATTTTAGTAACCATAGCCCTGGTTTGTTTAATATCATTAAATTACTAATTGAAAAGAGAATCATTCATTGGAATACTCTTGTTACAATTAATTACTTTATAAGTTACAAATCAAAACCCCCCTTATTTAGGAACCTCTGATCAACAGTCCAGTAATGATTACAATACTTAGTGAGCACAGTATTCCCTGTGGGATTCGACACCCAACCTAGTTGGGTTCTATATTTGACAGCGACCACTCATGATTTCTAACGAGAGTTGTAATTTGGGTGTATCAACTACTGAAATAGAATTGTCCAGTTTCAGTTTTCGAATGAACCCATCCTAGATTGGAGGGGTAGTACTTCAGTACTTAGGGGTTATCTTGTTTCTTACCTTCGGGGTAGAAAAAATAATATCAACGAGGTGTGTCTACCATTTCGTTCGATTCTAGGACTCTAGTTCAGAAATCCCTACTCTTAAATCAGTGCCAGTAGTATGTGAATTCCCAGATGTGTTACCTAAAGATTTACTCGTAGTTCCTCTCGAAAGGAAATTGATTTCAAAATTGATCTTCCTCCAGATACTCAGCCCATATCTATTCTGACATACAAAATGGAACCTGCAGAACTTAGAGAATTAAAGAAACAATTAAAAGAACTCTTAGATAAGGGGATTCATCAGACCCAGCATGTCCCCATGAGGTGCACCAGTTTTATTAGTGAATAAGAAAGATGGTTCCCTCATAATACGTATAGATTTCTGTCAGCTAAAAAAAGTTACGGTCAAGAACAAGTATCCACTTCACAGAATCGATGACTTGTTTGACCAACTCAAGGGTGCCAGCTATTTTTCCAAGATAGACCTCAGATCAAGCTATTATCATCTTAGGGTTAGGGAATGTGACATCCCAAAAATAGCCTTTAGAACTCAGTATGGTCACTTTGAATTCTTAGTCATGTCCTTTGCTCTTACCAATTCCCTAACAGCTTTCATGGACTTGATGAACTATCTGTTCAAGTAGTACTTGGACATGTTTGTCATAGTCTTTATCGATGACATTCTTATCTATACTCATAGCAAAAATGATCATGCAGATCATCTTAGAATCGTACTTTAGACTTTAAAAGCCTATCAATTATCATGATATCTATCCATGTCTTACATGTCAACCCAATAATCGTAGCTCATGTCATCTCTACACTTACAATTCCCAGTATAGGAGTTCCAGTTTACTCAATGTTATGAATCGTGTTCTACGAACATAAAAGCTCCAGACTCAGGTTATGCATCTCCTACATCCTGTACACATGCCATGTGTTATAGTGGGCTCAGTACCCATGACTCATACTACCCTCCTAATGAATCTACTAAATTCAGATCATGACATATATATTCTCAGCCTAGATCTTTTGGTAGATCCACCGAAGATATTGATATTCTATTCCTCAGGCCTCAGTTAAGTGATGAGTCCGATATAGTATTTAGTGCTCAGTAATTAGTATTCAGCCTCAGAATTTAGTAAGAAACTCAGATAGTTCTATAGAACCATGGCTATCAGTTATTAGTTACGTAGCCATCAGGATCCAGTACTTCAGCATTAGTCTAAACCTTAGTTACCAATATCCAGTTATTAGAACTCAATATTCAGTTCCTGTATGAGTCCCACTTACAGTCTCAATTATAGTCTTAGCTACCATCTTAGTTACGGTCCCAGTCCCATTCTAGTAATAACTTATTTCAGTTTCAGGTTTGCTTGACCATAGCGTATAGTTATCAGTTATTCAAATATCAGTATTCAGCACCTCAGTTTACAGACTATTTTGGAACCATGTTATACACTTGGTCTTGAACTTTCAAATAATACAGTTCTCCATAAATTCATGCTCAATTGTCTCATGTTACTCAGTTAGTCCTTACCTCATATTCTTAATACTCTACAATTTTATCCCAGTTATTCAGACTAATAATAGTTTGATCTTGCATGACTAGTATTAAGTTATTAGTCATTTAGTTAATCAAATAAGACAGTATGCTCATACATTCGTGCTCAGTGCCCATGTGAATATTTTTAGTAGTCTCGGGTGGAGCATCGTGCTAAGGTGAAAAGTATAGTAGAGAGGCTATCCAAGGGATATTTCTAAGTTTGAAAATCTTAGTTATAGTGCATGAGGCTTAGTCACTCTATCTTCCATGAGGTTTCGTACGCCTCACCATATATTATAGAAATTTAGCTTGAATGTGACTTCTTATTCAGATGCTTTATTCAGCCTAGGCAAAGATTCTTTACTCCCTAAAGTTACTAGAAACTCTATAGAAAGAGTATCAAGAAAATTCTCCAGTCAAGCATAAGTTTTCAGTACAAGTTATTTTGTAAAGCCAGAAATTCAGTTTAGCAGTCGGGTGGACAAATTCATATGGCAAGTCTCCCAATTTCCCCACTAGCCATACTATTCGAAGTCTCATGAATGTAACTATTCCATGATGGGGCAACCAGGTAGTTGCGTGATAAGCTCAGTTCATGTATCATGTCTCAATTTCAAATCCCAAATACTCAGTCACGACTCAGTTCATAGGTGCCAGTTGTATCATCCCACCTTTTCCTCAGCATCTTAGCTAAGTCAGTATTCTTTGAGGGACATAATGTCCCAAGAGGGAGATGCAATATAACCCCCGAGCTTTCATTCCCTAAACCTCTTAGCTTCTCCATACATAATGAATTTAATTGGAATAGTGGGTACTAATAGGTTAAACCTTAAGTTCTAATCTCAGTCGTAAGCCACGTATTCAGGGGCTCAGTTTGGCCTAAGATACTCGGTCTATGTATCTATTTTAGGCTCAGTATGTTCTCGTGTTCCTATTTATGCATGTACAGTAAATGATCTCAAGTTAGAGAATAATGATTTTATGTATCTAAAAATCTCTCCTATGAAAGGAGTGAAGAGGTTTGGCAAGAAGGAGAAACTCATTCCCCGATATGTCGGTCCTTACAAAATTCTCAGCCATTTTGGCAAGGTAGTTTACCAGATTGATATGACTTCAGATCTATCTTCAGTGCATCCAGTGTTCCATGTCTCCTTGCTAAAGAAAATACACAAGTGAACCAGTAGTTGTAGTCCTTGTACAGGGAATAGATATTTAGAATAGTCTATCTTATAAAGAGATTCTAGTCGAAATCCTTGACTATCAGATTCGCATAATAAGGAACAAAGAAGTCCCTCTAGTCAAAGTTCCTCGACAGAATCAGTCCATTGAGAGAGCTACTTTGGAAGTAGAAGCAGACATGCAGACCAAGTATCCTCACCTCTTCTTTACAAACTCAGATTAAGCTCAAGGTAATAGTTTTCCTTAAGCTTATACAGTTTCCTGCTTAAATTTTAGTTACAAACTTGGTATAAGTTACCATTGTATGTCAGTCACATATTCATGAGTTAGTCCAGTTATGTATTCATGCATCAGATATGCATGTCCAGTATGAGAAAATCAGCTTATCAGTATTTCCAGTCATGTATTCATGCATCAGATATGCATGTCCAGTATGAGAAAATCAGCTTATCAGTATTTCCAGTCATGCATTCATGAATCATGTTCAGCTATTTCTCATGCATAAGATATGCATGTTAAGCACGATAATTCCGTGTATCAGTAATCTCAGTTATGAAACCATGTTTCAATTGTGCATGCTTAGTGTCTAAGTTCAGTCTCTCAGTATTCTCAATCTCAGCAGTCTCATTCGAGGATGAATGTTTCCAAGTGGGAGATAATGTAAGACCTCACAAAATCCTTAGCTTAATTCAGTCCTTTATGCTTGTCAATGGGTCCCAGACTTAGAATATTTTAGCTAAGTATTCAGACTTAGTGTTATTTTAGCCTTCAAAAGTTGTTGAGCTTATTTCATGGCCTTTACGTCCATTAAATATTGATATTTAGGTTGATTAATGATCAATAATGTACATAGGTGTTTCCAGACAAGTTTCAAATTTTTTGGACTTCGTTTGAAGCTCCTTTGGAATCCTAAAATAGTGAATCAACGCAATCTTGGCACGCCCATCGACTATCACATTGATAAATGTTTTCCCCAGCTCCCAACGTTAATTTCCAGTGAGTCGACATGGACTCGATGCGATGCATTGGCTATTACACCGATGCCAATGATATGGCGCGTTGGTCTACGCGTCGATAGTGCAATTTTTAGTCATTAAAATATTGCATCCTTGGGGGTATTTAGGTATTTTTCCCTCAACCTTCATCCCCCAAAACACGAAATTAATCACTTTAGGGAGCAAATAAACTCATTCTTTCTCAAAATTTCTCAAGAACAAAATCCTAGAAGATTTAATTTCAACTCAAGAACTCAAGATTCCACCATCAACTATCAGAAATCCCTTAACTAAGGTATGTGAAGTGTTCATCCAAGGGTCCCTTCCACCCTTGGAGTCCAAAAAACTATTTTTAGACTTCAAGTATATGAATTTCATAAATTCCATGTTGGGTTTGATAATATCCATGTTTAAAATGATTAATTGGATTTCAAATCTATGTTTCATGATCAATTTCATGTGGGGTTAATTGATTTATATGTGTTACCATGTGAAATCATGTTAAAGCCTTCAAATGGTGAATTTAATATTGTAATTGTGTGCTCACATGTTGATTAGTACTATATGCATAATTTATGCCTTTCACGTGATTGATGAATTAAGCATGTGAGTTGAGTAGTGAATTTATATCATGTTAGGATGTGCTTGAGTTCATGACATTCAAGTGTATGCTAAAATGCCCCAATGAATGAATAATGATCAAATTCTTAGTTTACATGTTTCAAGTTTATGCCATGTCGCTTATTTTGTGCTATCGAGTCTTGGGGGTACTTGTACCTGACAATTTAGCTGATTATTTAAAGCCATGGTCAATCATAGTATAGTAACAGTTACGTCACTATCAGTAGTACTCTCAGTCAGTTACAAAACTTAGGAAAAATTCAATAGACTCAGTATTCTTCTTGTCTAGTTCAGTACTGTAAGACCCCGCAAAATCCTTAGCTTAATTCAGTCCTTTAGGCTTGTCAAGGGGTCCGATACTTAGAATATTTTAGCTAAGTACTTAGACTTAGTGTCATTTTAGCATACAAAAGTTGGGAATCTCATTTTATGACCTTTACGTCCATTAAATGTTTATATTTAGGTTGATTCATGATCAGGATATCTGTAGGTGTTTTTGGACAAGTTTAGGAGTTTTTCGACTTCGTTTGAAGCTCCGTTAGAGTCCCAAAAAATGTGGATCAATGCTATATTGGAATGCCGCATCAACTATCATGTTGATTAATATTTTCCCCAGCTACCAGCATCTAATTGCAGTGAATCAATGTGAATATGGCGCGACGCGTTGGCTATTACGTCGATTCCATCGAAGTGTTGCATCGACCTATGCGTCGGTAGCCTACTTTTTTAGTCATTAAAAGACCGTGTTATTGAGGTTTCTTGGGTCTTTTAACCATGTCCTTCATCCTCCAAAACACAAAATTAAGCCCTTTGGAGAGCAAATATACTCATTCATTCTCCAATTAGCTCAAGAACCAAACCCTAGGTGCTTAAATTCCAAATCAAGAACTCAAGATTCAATCATAAACTTTCAGGAATTCTTCAACATAGGTATGTGAAGTGTTTATCCAAGGGTTCCTTCCACCCTAGGAGTCCAAGAATCTCTTTTGAACTTCAAGTAATTGATTTTATGATTTCCATGGTTGGAATTAAAGTGTATCCATGATTGCTATTTAGGATAAGTTCCTAATTCATGATTTTATATATGTATATATATATATATATATCATGTAAAATTGATCATTATGTGTGTTGATTTATGTGAATCCATGATAAATCCTCGACTTGTAAAATTAGAGATGAATTATGATGCTTACGTGTTGTTCAATACTATGTGCATATACTATACTCACCAAGTGATTGATAAACTGTCCATGTGAACTCTTAAGAGAATGAAATCATGTCAAGTTAGCTTATTTGCAAGTTATATCATACAAGTGTTTGATAAAATGTCCCAATGAATGAATGATGATCAACTTCATAGTTTATATGTTTTATGTTATGCCATGTCCTTAATTTATGCTATCGAATCCTAGACTTGTACCCAACAATTTAGATGATTACCTAGAGCCATGGTAAGTCATAGAATAGTACCATTCATGTCACGATCAGTAGTACTCAGTCAGTTATAGAACTCAAGAAAACTCAGTAGAATCCATACTAGTCTAGTCCAATTCAGTATCCAGTTAAGACCTCAATAAACTCAGTCAGCTAATAGAATTCAGTCGTATTCCATCAGTTAATGGAACTTAGTGAACTCAGTTCATTTTAGATAAATAGAAATCTTAGTAACCGTTCAGTCAAGCATAGTACAGACTAGAAATCAGTTTTGTGTCTATTCAGTTGGGAGTAGAATTCAACACCAAATTAACCTAGGGATGGGGGCATTCCTGTCAGCAAAGGGTTTGACCCTTAGTAGCAATCCCTGCATTACAGAACTATATAGCCATCATAGGTTGAGGTATCTTCCTATTAGATATTATGAGGGTTGATACTTCTCATTCGAGTTATCCTATCAGCGAGGGTTGACGAAAGAGCTTCCTGTCAGAGAGGGTTAACTCACATCTTGACCTTACCCATCGCACGATATTGACACCTTCCAACTAGGGTTATAAGTTAGATCCCAAATCAGTTAGAGAAGAGGCATTTCGGTTAGGTGATTACCTCCCATAGTTTCAGTTCCAGTTTCAGTCTTAGAATAGAACTCAGTTCAGTTCTATAAATTTAGCTCTATAAGACATGGTCACTCAACTTAGTACGAAACTCAATATGGTTCTGCATTACTTAGAACTGTTATATATAGTCATCTATATCATCAGTAATACAGTATTCCTAAACCAAGATATCAGTTATCAGTACTTCAATTTAGTACTCAGTATTAGCACGATCTCAGTTATAGTCTATGTTTTCATAAATGTACTCTTACTAAGTCATACTCATATTTTTCAGTTATTATTGTTCATATATATGAACCCATGCATATCAGCCTACCTCACTAAGAATACCAGTACATTCAAAGTACTGACACATGCTTTTATTTTTGCTATAATGTCTTATATCATAGGTTTTGATGCACGGGCTCCAGAGCACCCTTAACTATTTAGATTCTCAACTTTCATAGTATGGTGAGTCCTCATAGTTCGAGGACATTATTATTATTTATAGTACTTCAAATTTATTTTAGTAGATGGAGTTAGTTGGGGGCTTGTCCCATCAACTCCACAGTTCATACATACTACTCCCACCGTTTCTAAAAGAATGACTTAGTTTGACTTAGCAGGGAGTTTAAGAAAATAAAGAAGACTTTTGAATATTGTGGCCCTAAATTAAAGTTATGTCAAATATACCAAAATTCCCTTTAATCTTGTAGTATTAAACATGACATGTGAAACGTCAAAATTAAAGTATTTTAAAAAAAGTAAAGGGGTCATTCTTTTTTAAACAAATTAAAAAGGAAAGTAGGTCATTCTTTTTTAAATGGAGGGAGTACATTATAACAATCTTATATGTATCTCTTACTGTACTAATATGAATACCTCTTATATATGTTACATTGAAGTTACCTAACGAGAGATACATAAAGTAGATGTGCAATGTACACAGAGATACGAGATTTTAAAATATATCTAATATATTGAAATATATCTTTGATATCTTTGGACTTGACATTAAACAAACTTATAACAAAAAAATGCATTTTTTAAAGTCTGTAAGAAATACATACTACATTATAACAATCTTATATATATATCTCTTGTGGTACTGATATGCATGACTCGTATATATATTACACTGAAGTTATCTAAAGATACAAATATAAAGTAGATGTATAATGTATACAAAGATACAAGAAAACGTATCAGAAGTATTGAAATATGTATTTGACACATGTGTATATTGAAAATCAACTTGCATCTAATGGATATAATCAAATTCTAATACAACACTTCAACTGGAATACTTCTTATAGATAATCAATATGTACAATACTTATAATACTTTTTAATAGAACACTTGGAATATTCAACTAAAATACTTATAATTAATAATCACTATGTAGTGCAATAGTAATACTTATTCAAAGGAAGCAATTACAATACTTCTTAGAAGAACATAATATTCTGACAAAAAACTTCAACATTAATTCAACATAAAACAACATTCATAAAGTTGTTTGGTTATAGATCGATTACTACATAACTGGAATCCAAACATCTTTTTAATGTGCATAGTTTTACTTGTCTGGGATTGAAATAGAAGAAAAAGCAATGAGATAGTTGACATTGTTTGAGGTTGAAATAGAAGAAAAAATAATGAAACACATATACATTTATACAAGAAAAACTAACCAAAGAACTACCAAAAATATTAAAGGGGAGAAAGAAGTGTGAACTATGAAGAAAAGGGGAGAGAAAGAAAGGAAAGATAGGGAGGACAAAGGTTTTTGAAAAATACTTTGAAGGAGAAGGAAGTTAGACATTAATGGTAATAAATTGATGAAGAGAAGATATTAAGGCAAATTTTTAGGAGGCAATAAATATATCCTAACTTTTAGGGTAAAAGTTAGGAAAATTAAATTATAGGTGACAAAGAGTTTGAAAATGAAGTGTAGGTAACTCAAGTTTTAATATTTGAGTGTAGGTGATAATTATTCAATTATGGACTAAGAAAGTTTGAGAATAACCTACAAGTCTCTTAATTTACACTTTGATCCAATGTAAACCTTAATATATTAAAAATAGAAGGGAAAATATGTGTTTCTCTTTCTTTACTTTTATTGTTGTTTTCTCTCTATTAGCTTTCATTGTTTTTCATTGTTGTTGATACTTTATTCATCATCTTCTTCTCCATTATCATCTCTTCTTATTAACCATTAGTGTTGTTGTTACCGCTACTGCTGCTACTTGACTAAATTTTTAGGTCAAAGTTTATTTGTATATCACTTGGATATTACCTCATAGGTGATTTCGGTAAGTAAAAAAATGATTTTTAGTTGAATTTCTCATCTAGGTACACTACTACTTCTGGTTTTTCAATAATGGATAGAACTTGAATATGAGTACTACAGATAAGTCATATGTTTCAATAGATAACTCAACAGTTGGATTCATGTTACAGGTTCTATAGTGTTGTAACATGAATATAATGGATGAGTTATTTTTTGCAATAGATGAGTCATTTATTGCAATAGATGACTCATATATTGCAACAGAACCTAAAGTTGATTCCAATAGATGAAGCATCTATTACAACATATGAGTAATCTATTACAACATATGAGTGATCTACTACAACAGATGACTCACCTATTGGGATTTCTATTACATAACTATAAAACTTAAAGCTAATTCCAACAGGTGAGTCATTTATTCTAATAGGTGAGTAATTTGTTGTAATAGGTTAGCAATCTATTGTAACAGATGACTCAGCTATTGGAATCAACTCCAGGTTCTATAGTACCTATAACATGAATCCCAATAGGTGAGTTATCTATTGTAAGAGATAGATAATATGTTTCAATAGATTACTCACCTATTACAATAAATGACACATCTATTGAAATCAACTTCATATTCTATAGTACTATAACATGAATCCAAATAGATGGTTCATCTGTTGTAATAAATGGATAATTTATTATAATATATTACTCACTTATTGCAATAGATGACTCATATGTTTGAATCAATTTTAATTTTTGTAGTACTACTGTAACATGAATCCTAATAGGTGATTAATCTATTACAACGATTGATAATCTGTTGCAACAGATTACTCACCTATTGTAACCGATGACTTATTTATTCAAATCAGCTTCAGGTTCTTTAGTAATGTAATATCTATCCTAATAAGTGAGTCATCTGTTTCAACAAATTATCCACATATAGAAATTTATTGCAACAAGTGAGTTTTATATTCTAACATATGACTCATTTGTTGGAATCAGCTTCAGGTTCTATAGTATTATAACATGAATCCCAATAGGTGAGTCATCTCTTGTAATAAATCACTCATCTATTGCAATAAATTACTCACCTATTGCAACAAATAACTCATTTATCGGGATTCATGCTACTATTCTAGGAAAAACCTGAATCTTAATCTAACAAATATCTCATCTATTGCAATATTGATAATGATAATGTAGTGTATATAATTTTTTATGTTGTTGTATATACTATTCTATCATTATTAATTTTATTATAATATCATTATCAACTTTTTTAACAAATGTCTTTAAGTACCACTAATAGAGGGATCAATAACAATAAGGGTGGATTGTCATGGTGAATGGATCAAGAAAAATAATTGATATATTTGGCATTGGTAGGAGGGTGAAATATTAGGGACAATAGAAATAAAAGTCCAAAGTGATGTTTCGTATGATGATTTTGTGAACTTAATCATCAGCTATTATGGACTAAATTATCAATCAGAATATCTTTTCATTAGCTACATGCACTGCTCCTTTGAAAATTAGAAGGTCCTACCTTTTAAGATAAGCGATCAGGTTCAGTTGTATGATTATTTAAGTGATTTATCTAGGCTGGTGTTAAGGATGTATATGGTTGAAAAACCAATAAAGAATCTAAAACAAAAATAACAAGAATAAAAGATATGCTTGTTGATATATTAGACGATGTGGATATGAATAATCCACATGAAGATGAGAGTAGATATCAAGTAAAGGTAAAGAAGGATCAAACACCTATGTCCGTTGTTGTGAGCAATATAGTGGGAAGATCTTCTCAATCAACACAGTTGGGAAATCTTCAAGAAAATGAGACTGGTTTTTACAAGGGAATGACATTCAAGAATAAGGATAAACTAATCACTTGTTTGCACATTACTTGCTTGAAAAAAGATTTCAGACTAAAAAGGAGATTAATTCGCAATGTGTATTATTTTAGATATGCTCAGCCGGACTGTAAGTGGTGGTTGAGGGCTGTGAAATACTTAAGTTCTGATAGATTCTTCATTAAAGTTCATGGAAAGTATCACACATATGGTTCGAAGTATATTATGAGTCATAATCCTTACGCCACGGCAAAGGTCATTAGTAAATATTTCAAAAATAGATTCTTCAATGGCAAAGACCCTTCTCCAAATGATATGGCCAATCAACTCTATATAGAATTGGGTTGTAAGGTCAATTGTTGGAAGATTGATATAGGCATGGGGATTTCTAAGTCTTTGGTTAGGGGGTGCATGAGCACGGCTATGCAGTCCGTGATGTCTATTATTACATGCTTGAGTCCATAAATTTTGAAAGTAAGACGATGTTGCATGTTGATGAAAATAAAAGGTTCAAGCACTTTTCTTGTATCCTATGTTGCTTGGATCTTGATTTTCAACAATTGAGAAAAGTCATAGCCATCGATGGGACTTTCTTAAGGAGCAAGTATGAAGGAGTTTTGTTATCATTGGTGGCACATGATGCAGAGAATCATATCATTCATGTCACTTTTTTTGTAGTGGACAAGGAATGTGATACCTTGTATCAATATTTTTTGAACAAATGCAAAGTTGTGTAGACAATACTGATGAGTTATGTATAATATTGGATAGGCATCCAAGTATCTAAAAGACAGGTTCAATTTTGTACCTTTCAGCTCACTTTGGTTGTTGCATGAGGCAGCTTGGAGAAAATATTTAAAACAACTATCACAACGCAAAAATTGTGTCTCAATTTTATAGAGCAGCTAAAGTATATGATAGAGCTAAGTTTTTTCACTATTTTAATCAAATAAGGGATATGGTACCCAAGGTAACACAAGCGTGTCAATTTTGAGAGATAGAGCCAGGCATTTTATTTTGGAAATAAATACATTATTTTAAATTTAATGCCTTTTTTAAGTTTATTTATATTGTATGTCATACTAAGTGATTTTTTGTAGATGTATAATATTATGAAGTCAAATATAGCTCAATGAATTCAATGTTTGACGTTAAAACAGAATTTCTCATTGTGGTGCTATTTAATGAAATAAATAAGAAGTTTGCCAAATTATTTTACAAAAGGCATATGGAGTTGGAAAACTCAACAAACAAACTTGTTCCTTCAATGGAAAAACAAATATCAAAGTACATCAGTTTAGGAAATAAGTTATTAGCCCATTAAATAGTAAATTATAAGTTCAGTATCGACTGTCATGTGATGTTTCCACGGTTGATCTTCAAAGACGATCTTGTACATGTAGAGTTTTTAACTTGGACAAAATACCTTATCCAAATGCTATAGCAGTGCTTCGAGCCTAATATGGTTGAAACATACTAGTTTTTGAACATTAGAAAATTTTCTAGAATTTCGATCTTTGGACCCAATACGACTCATGGGTACGAACCGTATATTAGGGTACGAGTGGTATGGTCAAGTTGTATACTGATCAGTGTTGGTTGGTGGGATGGATTTTGGTTACTGGAATGGATACAACTTAAGGGTACGAGTCGCATTGATGGTTATAAATTGTTTGGTTCCTTAAATTAATCTTAGACTTGGTTACTTAGGTTGAATCTGAGTATGAGTGGCTCATCATGATCCATAAGACAGGGTACGAATTATATCAAGTTGTTGTATGGTCGACAGTGTTCAATGCTCTTGGTATTTTATTCTTCCAGAGATACGGATCATGGATACGGATTGCATATTATGGTTAAGACTTGGATGGATGAGTTTTATACTGGAAAGTGTTTGGTCCAAGGGTGGAGGCTCAGGATATGAGTGGTGGATACTAATCATATTGGAAGGGTACAACTCGTGAGGGTCATTCGTATCCCTGTGATGGGATTTTGGTGCAACTTAAGTGGGGTTATTTTGAACATTTCCCCACTAATCCTAATAGGGTCCCACGACTTGTAACCTACTTGGAAGGTTATTTACCCTATTATTCTATTCATTAACACTTAGAAACTCTTCCTAAATACTTCATAATTCTCTCAAGAGCTTTTGGATAAAGAGAGCTAGGGTTTCAACTAAGGGATCAATTTAGGGCTTTTCTTGGTGATTTCTTTCTGTTATTATCTTGGTTTAAGGCATGTTCTCTTCCCTCATTGTTAATTTTACTTTAAGGCATGGTTCTTATGAATGTTTTCATGGTCTAATTAATTGTATAATTTTGGTTTTCAAATATAATTTGAGGGTTTTGCTGTTAAATGGTTAATTATGGTTTTCCATGGTTTTAATTATTTAGATAATTGGATTGCATGGGAATGGTTTAATGGTAATTCAAATTGGTTTTGTTCATATTATGCCCCTAATATGTTTGACAAAATGCTTAAAAAGATCTGTTCATTGTATTGACTTCTTTTAATGGAACTCTTGCACGTTTTAAAACTTGATAAAGAAATTATGCATAGTTTAAATGACTTGGAATGGTAAAAGGCTAATTGTTTATGCTTGTGAGGAACATGAAAGTCCCCCAAGTCATTTAATATGGTAAATAGAAGGTCACTTGAAAGTCCCCTTAAATCTATAAATGGTTGGCTATGGATGATACTTGCAATTAAGGGTTAGTATCACAATACCAATATCAATGGCCTTTGTTGATAAATGGATAATAATTTGGTTACTTGGAAATTGATTTTAATTAGGAAATAATGGCGAGAGGTGTAGCTAAGCCGTAGAAGGTGGAGGTCCCAGAGGGACCAAAATTGGAAACTCATATTTGCCAATATGAGTTAGTCTTGGTGACCATGTGTATGATGTCACACTATATTTGGGGATGTACTAGTCATCCCATGGGATACTTTCCTAGTCATGCAGTTACACATATTGGGGCCTTTCAGCAAGGGAAGTTGAACCCATATAACCCGTGGGTGGTTTTAGACGATAAAGCTACACAACTCAGGTAAAGGTTTTAAAGGCATGCTAAACTCTATCCCTTTTCCCAGCATGGATATATATATATTTGTATGTGTGTGTGTGTGGTTGTATGCATTTGGATGGTTTTACTTGGTTTTATAAATGACATTATTTTATCCTTACCCTGAGATTATACTAGTGGTCACTCGTTAACCCCATCTACTGGAGGATGTATACCCACGCTATGTAGGAACTGGTTATCTACTCCTCTTACATAATGATTAACTCAAGGACAATATTTGGATCGAAGTTGTAAGCTTCCATCCTTTCAAAAGGCTCTATTTTATGATATGAATATTTCTAGACAGTTTGATTTTATTTTGAATATTTGTTTTGGCTATGGATGGGGGCATGTCCTAATTAGATTTCATTACTCCTTTGGTTAGAGGCTTTGTGGTACTTCTATGGTTTGGAATGGGCTAGATCGAAATTGGTGTCAGCCTTGGCATTGGATAAGTAGGGAGACTGGCATCATTGAACATAATTTCTCACTATTCCATCTTATTTTATTTTGAGATTGATTATATTTTCTTTTGGAACATATTTGGTTATAGCATAGTTTTTGTCCTTTATTTTAATATGGTTTGGTAAGGTTGGATTATTGGTATGGGATAGTTAGACTCAGTTGGGTTGGTCATGGTTATGATCTTATCCCAAAGTCTTTATGTGAGCTATTACACTATTTGTTACATGCTCAGAATTCATCCAACTCAGGGTAGGCAGCTGGAGGTTGGTTTGGGTAACAGGGGTAGTCTCCAGTCCCGGTCAGACTTAGGATGTCTATTACGACAAGTCCCCAAGGCAGGTCATATCAAGTTGGTATCAGAGCCTAGGTTCATGGTCAATTGGGAGTGCACAAAGCACATGTTGATTAGAGTTTGTTTTAGGTGTGTAGCATGCCACACTCATATGATAGAAGCTAGAAGGCTTTTAGGAATATTTCTCTTTCTTGGTATTCACTTTTCAAGCTTGGAGTCTCAATCCTGGAATCTTCTCTAATCCTTGTTTGTTCGTCTTTCAGATCATTCCTTGTAGATCTAGAATACAAGAAAATTCTTCTATCCTATCTGGGGGTAATACTGAAGAGGTGCTTCTTACTTTTGGGGTTCATCTTTGATCCCATGATCCTACACCTGATAGTTTTAGAGTTCCACTAATTACTACTAGTCCTCCACAAGGTGAGGTGACTAATGCAAAATTTCATCAATCTATTCATGCTATTGCTAAATTGGTTACTTCTCAGGCTCAGCGGGATATGTCTAGTGCTTTGTCTGTTGAGGCCACAAGGGTTGGACAGTTTATGAAGATGAGTCCTTCTATTTTTTTCTAGAGTAAAGATGGAGAAGGATCCATAGGGATTCTTGGATGGAATGGTAAAAATATCTAGGGTGATGTAGGATACCATTGTGGAGTGGGTAAACCTTATAACTTATCAACTTAAAGAGGTTGCATATTAGTGGTATAAAGAATGGGATAGGGATAAAGGAGATATGGAGGAGTCATCCTTAAGGGATGCCTTCTCTGGTTCTTTTCTAGATCGTTTCTTTCCCCAAGAGTTAAGGAAAGAAAATATAGAGAAGTTTGTGAACTTCAAGCAGGGGAGAATTTCTGTCAAGGAATATGCCTTGAAGTTTCACCAATTGTCAAGGAATGCTCCTGATTTGGTGGCTGACATGCAGGCTAGAATGATAAAGTTTTCTTTAGGATTAAATAGGGATTTGATTTTGGAAAGCAAGAATGCCTTGCTGATTAAGGATATGGACATCTCTAGGTTTACTATTCTTATGCAGTAGGTAAAGGTTAAGAAGAGAAAGCAGGTAGAGCTTAGGGATAGATAGGGAAAGAGGAGCAGGTTTTTTGACCAAGGAGGTACTTAGTCTCAGGGTGGTCGAGATGGTGGAAAATGGTAGAAAAAGAAGTATGGGAGTTTTTTTCCCTACCCTTTTTCTAGTTCTCCTTACCAGTCGGGCAATAGATGTCATTATGCTGGTGACGATTTCTAGGCTCAGGATGCCCAATCTCAGAAAAGTGTAGGTCAGTTAGTTTCTTCATGTCCTCCTTGTCGGTTCTATAGTCGTCCTCATTGGGATTATTACAATGAAGAAATATTCAAATGCTTCAAGTGTCTCCATAAAGTACATCAACTCAGGGATTGTTCGATCAATAAGGCTGCTACAAGAGCAAATAAAATTTTGGTGGCTTTATCTTCAACTCCTACACCTGGTAGTATGGCATCTGCTTCTATTACTGCTCCTGGTACTAGTTTTGGTCAGAATAAGTTGTATGTTTTGGCATCCCAATAGGAATCTGAGGCATCACCTGATGTTGTTATTATTATATTACAGTTTTCCTCTTATGAAGTCTATTGTTTGCTTGATCTGAGGTCTACTCTCTCCTATATGACTCCTTATATGGTTGTATCTTTGGTTTTGATCCAAAAGTTATTTTGGATCATTTTTATAATCTACCCCAGTTGGTAACTCGGTTATTGCTAAGAGAGTCTACAGGGAGTGTATGGTACCTATTGTGGCAAGCAGACCTTAGTGGATCTGCTTTAGTTGGTTATAGTAGATTTCAATATCATTTTGGGTATGGACTGGTTACACTGTTGTTACGCGTCCTTGAATTATCGAACCCATAGAGTTATCTTTAGGTTCCCTAGTGAGTCGATTATAAAGTTGGAGGGTGTTTCCTTAGCTCCTAGGGGGAGGTTTATTTCTTATCTTAGAGCTTAGAGGTTAATCTCTACGGGTCGTCAGTATCACATAGTCTGGGTTGAAGATTCTAACTCGAAAAGTCCCTTTTTTCAGTTAGTTCCTATGGTTAATGAGTTTCCAGAGGTCTTTTTGGTTGATCTTCCTGGTGTTCCTTCAGATAGGGAAATAGAGTTTGGTATTGATCTAATTTTGGACACTAGTCTAATTTATACTCCTCCATATGGAATGGCACTAACTGAGTTAAGAGAACTCAAGGAGAAATATTAGGATCTTCTGGATAAGGGGTTTATTTTTCCTAGTGTATCTCTTTGGGGTGCACCGGTGTTGTTTGTATACAAGAAGGATGGTTCTCTTTGGATGTGCATTGACTATATGTAGTTGAATAAGGTGAGGGTCAAGAACAAGTATTCTCTTCCAAGGATAGATTATCTATTTGACCAGTTCTAAGGTGCCAAGTTCTTTTCTAAGATAAATCTTAGGTCTGGGTAACATCAGCTAAATATTAGGGAGGTGGATATCCCTAAGATAGCTTTTTGTACTCGGTATAGGCACTTTAAGCTTCTGTTAATGTCATTTGGATAAACTAATGCTCCAGCGGCATTTATAGATCTGATAAATAGAGTTTTTCATTAGTATTTAGATCTCTTTATTATTGTGTTTATTGATGACATTCTGGTTAATCAAAGAGCGAGGTGGATCATACTAATCACCTACAACAGTTATATGCCAAGTTCTCCAAGTGTGAGTTTTGGTTGAACGCTGTAACTTTTTTAGGTCACATTATTTCTAGTGAAGGGATCATGGTGGATTCGTAAAAGTTTGTTATGGTAAAGAGGTGGTCTAGGCCCATGACTCCATCCGACATTTGGAGCTTCTTAGGTTTAGCTGGGTATTATAGGCGATTTATGGAAAGATTTTCATTGATAGCTACTCCTTTGACTAAGTTAACTCAGAGAAAGGTTAAGTTTTCTTAGTCAGATGCTTATGAAGGAAGTTTTGAGGATTTGAAAGATACTCACCACTTGGTTAATCTTTGATTACGCCTCTTGGACTCCAAGGATAGTGGTGTGGTGGTGCAAGAAGTGGTTTGATCATCTCTTAGTGTGGAGATTAAGGAGAAGTAAGTGCTAGATCCTATCTTGATGAAAATCAAGAGTGACGTTGGTGGGCAAAAAAAATGGTGTTTGAGATCAGTAGTGATGGTACTTAACAGTACCATGAGAGGTTGTATGTTCCTAATATCGATGGATTACAAAAACGGGTTTTGGCTGAGGCACATGAGTTGTGCTATGTTGTTTACCTCAGATTGACTAAGATGTATCATGATCTTAAGGAGAGATATTGTTGGAATGGCATAAAAAGGGATATGGCTGATTTTGTAGCCAAGCACGTGGTATGTCAACAGGTTAAGGTTAAGCACATGAGGACAGGAGAATTGTATCAAGAAATTCATTTTCCCAAATAAAAGTGGGAAGTGATCGATATGGACTTCGTTAGCAGTCTTTCTCGATCTCGAAATTAATATGATTCGATTTGGGTCATCATGGATAGGATGACTAATTCTGCGCACTTTTTTGCCAGTGTGGACTACGTTCTCAGCAGAGGATTATGCAAAGCTATATCTTTAGAAGATTGTGAAGCTAGATAGGGTGCCTGTTTTGATTATTCCTGATCATGGAATGTAATTTACATCTCACTTCTGGTGGTCTTTTTAGAGAGGGATGGGGACCAAGATGAGTCTGAGTACTGCTTTTCATCTGCAGATAGATTGGAAAGTGGGGAGAACTATTAAGACATTGGAGGATATGCTTCGGGCTCCTGTGATTGATTATGGTGGCAATTGGGTTGAGCATCTACCTTTGGCGGAGTTTGCTTACAATAATAGCTATCATTCTAGTATTGGTATAGCCACTTTTGACGCATTGTATGGTAGGAGATGCAGGTCTCCTATTAGTTAGTTCGAGCTTGGTGAGGCGGACATGTTTGGTCCTAACTTGGTTTAACAAGCTATGGATAAGTCAAAGGTGATTCAGGAGAGGCTTAAGGCTTCCCAAAGTTGCCAAAAGTCCTATGCGGATATTAGGCATAGAGACCTAGAGTTTGAGGTTGGCGATAAGATTTTCCTCAAGGTATCACCCATGAAAGAAATGGTGCAGTTTGGCAAGAAGTGGAAGGTCAGTCCCCAGTATCTGGGTCCTTATGAGATTTTGGAAAAAGTTGGTAATGCTGCTTATGACCTAGAGTTTCCTTCTAGCTTGAGCTTGGTTCATCCGATTTTTAATGTTTCCATGTTGAGAACGTGCATTGGTGATCCTTCTTCGATTGTTCCTTTGGAAGGACTAGGTATCACTAATTCTTTATCTTATGAAGAAGTCCAGGTTGAGATCCTGGAAAGGCAGGTTCATCAATTGCAGACCAAGGAGGTGTCTTCGATTAAAGTTCTTTGGTAGAACCATAAGGTGGAAGAAACTGCATGTAAAACAGAAGAGGACAAGAAGTCAAAATATCCATATTTATTTTTTGATCTTGGGATTCGTGTGGAAGGTATGCGTCTTCAACACATCTTTATTTTAAGAGTTTGTTAAAGAAAAGATTAATATCTTTGCCTATTTGTTACAGATTGGGAATATGTTTGATAATATAATGCAAATGACTCGTGCGTGTGTTTACCCCTACCTTATCCGTAATTTGAGGATGAATGTTTCTGGTGGAGGAGACTGAAACACCCTAGTTTCTATACCTTAGAAAATTTCCTAGAATTTTGATCTCTGGACCCAATACAACTCTAGGTATGAGCCGTTTGTAGGTACGAGTGGTATGGTCCAGTCGTATACTGACTAGTGTTGGTTGGTGGGATAGATTTTGGTTACTCAAAATGGATACGATTTAGGGGTACGAGTAATATTGATGGTTAAGGATTTTTTGGGTCCTTAACTTAATCTTAGACTTGGTTACTTAGGATAGATCTTACTATAAGTGGCTCACCATGAGTCATAAGCCAGGGTACGAATTGTACCAAGGACTCATATGGTAGACAGTGTTCAATCCTCCTGGGATTTTATTCTTCCAGGAATACGAGTCATAGATATGGATCATTTGTTGTGGTTACGACTTGATAGGATAAGTCGTATATTGGACAGTATTTGGTCAAAGAGTGGAGGTTCAGGATACAAGTGGTGGATACCAATCATATTGGAAGGGTACGACTCATGAGGGTCAGTCATATCCCTGTGATGGGATTTTGGTGCAACTTAAGTGGGGGTATTCTAGACATTTCCCACTTATCCTAATAGGTTCTCACAACTTCTAACCTACTTTGGAGGTTATTTACCCTATTATTCTATTCATTAACACTTACAAACTCTTCCTAAACACTTCATAATTCTCTTAAGAGCTTGTGGACAAGGGGAGCTAGGGTTTCAACTAATGGATTGATTTGGGTCTTGTCTTTGTGATTTATTTCCGTCATCATATTGGTTTAAGGCATATTCTCTTCCGTCATTGTTAATTTTGCTTAAAGGCACAGTTTTTATGAATGTTTTCATGATTTCATTGATAATATGATTTTGGTTTTCAAATATGACTTGAGGGTTTTTATGTTAAATGGTTGTTTATGGTTTTCCATGGTTATAATTATGCTTTTTATGCATTAATAGTGATTTTAGATAATTGAATTGCATGAGAATAGTTTAATGGTAATTGGAATAGGTTTTGGTCATATTATGCCCCCAATGTGTTTGACAAAATGCTTATAAAGATATGTTCATTGCATTGATTTCTTTTAATGGAACCCTTGCATATTTTAAAACTTGGTAGAGGAATTATACATGTTTTAAATGACTTGAAATGGTAAAAGGCTAATTGGTCATGCTTATGTGGAACATGGAAGTCTCCCAAGTGGTTTAATATGGTAAATAGAAGGACACTTGAAAGTCCCCTTAAACCTATAAATAGTTGGCTATGGATTATAATTCCAAGTAAGGGTTGGTATGTGATACGGGGTGAATGTCATCTTATCTTTTGATGACATCTCTTAAGGCCAACACATAGAGTCTCAAGACTTGGTCACCTCGAGGATAGGAGAACATGCATGGAGGACCCGTTTTGAGCCTACCATTGAGCATACCATACATCAAAGCCATGAGTAGAAGATTGCTTGGAGCATTGAAGACTTGAGGACTCACGGCTTTGGATACATAATGGCTCACGATTTTGGAGTCATCCTCATTGAAGGCATTTTGGTCACTTTACTTTGCCCAAAATGCACTCCATGGCCTCCCTTATCATTATGGTTAGTGTAGTCATTTTTTCTCCTTTTGTAATATACTATAAACTGGAAATTTGAGGTCTTCTCTTTTAAGTTGTTTAATGATGAAAATATGAGACATTGAAAATTCTCTGTCTTAAGAGTAGACCACCTTAGTGTTGTTCTTAGTTAAGGCTTGGATTAGCCATTATAGTTTAGGGATTGGAAAAGCCAATATTGTTCTTGTTGAATCCGAATCTTGTGTGCATTATGTTCATATTTTTCTTGTTGTATTGTAACTTCTTTGGTGTTAAAACACCTTGTAAACTCGCGATACTTGTGTTGTTGTTGGCCAAAACTAGCACTCAAAGGGGTCGTCGGATCGCTCTCAATTTGTGGATTTTTTTGTAGGCTATTTTGTGACTTCCGTAGTCTTTCTCTTATTATTTGGTATCATATCCATCATTTATTTCATTCCCACAAGATCAATCTTGGGCTTTGTAACTTGAAAATCAACAATAAAAGTGTTAGAAAATTGAAAGATCAAAAAGAAGCAAATTTGTCCATTTTTGTGTCTTCGCTGAAATTGTGTTGTTGTGGTTGTCTTGGCCGAGTTTGAGTCTAGATATAGGTCTATTGTTATTTTTTTTGTTGTTTCTTGTGTTAGATTCTTTCTTCACTAACACCATTGAGTCAAGATCTAAGTTGAGCTTGAATGATTCTTGTTGGTAATGTTGTTTCGGTTCCAAACTTGAACATTGTTGGTCATTATGGTGTTGTTGTTGTGGACTGAAATTTGAAGGTGTGGTTTGAACTCTTGTTGTTGGTATTTTATTGTGGGTTTTAAGTTTGAAAAAGGTGTTGTTGGTTCTTGGAGCTCAACGTGAGACTTGGTATTCAAACTTCTATTGAATGTTCTTGTTGTTCTAGACCAATATTCATGTATAGTTGCAAGAAGACTCTTTAATAGTACTTTTTGATCCAAACCCAAGTTGTGGGAAGAGAATCCCTTGTGTTTGTCTTGAAACTAGTGCCCAAAAATCTACCAAAAGAGAAGGGAGAGAAAAGATCTACCAAAAAAACTAGTTACCAAAAGAAAGAAAGACCACTTTCCTAGGTGTCCAAAAGAGGAAAGTTCCACCAACCCTTCAAAAAGGTGTCTTGCCTAAAAGGTGTAAGACAAGTCACACCTTATTGAAAGGTGAAAAGGTCTCCAATCTCGTTGTTGTCTTCTTCAAGGGTGGGTAAACCACTTCAAGGATCGAAATTCAAATCGAAATTTCAAAGTTGGGAAAAATAAGAACCTTTCAAAAACCGTAACCAATCCTAGACCGCCACATCACCAAATTTTGTACAATACCAAAAATTTTGGCTCAAATATTGGATTCTTTGTTTCTTTTTGTTGATTCTTAGTTTCATTTTGTTTATTCTTATACTAATTGGCAACTAGTAAATACCTACCAAGTTGTAAATTAGTTTTTGAATACGTTTCTTCATGTTAGCATTATTTTTGTGCTTTTCTCATTTTTAACTCACAGTAACTTATTTGTTTCAAGTTTGTAAGTAAAATTTTTTTTTGTGTCTTAAATCAATCAAACAAGAATCTATTCTGGCCGCGTAGCAGAATTGACATCCTATTGACTACCGGAGTATAAATAACTTTCAATATTTACCGCTTTAATCGCGAGAATCACAAAGGTGAGTGTATATTAGCGTTAGTGAGGAGCTTTTACTACTAATGTTGTGTATTCATTATGTAGGTACAAAGGTGATATAAGGGGAACATGTCTTCGATAGCCAAGAATTATTATGATTACGACATGGGAGACTATGATAGTAGGGAGGGTTTTTATGGCTACAAAGTTAAGAGAGATTGCAGAGGCTATGAAAATAGCCAAGATCAAGGCATGGGCATATTTGAAAGTTATTGTTTTGAGGGAGAAAGTGAGATAAATAAAGTGTCTAGTGCTTATAGTGAGTATGGAGATTATGTAAGGCCTTGTGATGGTTCTTATGATGAAAATAGGATGCATGGGGACCTAGAATTGGAGTTAGGTATAACTCGTTAATTTGCAAAGTTTATGAGAGTTATGGTGAGAGTGCACGTGTGGAGTGTGAAAATTCATACTCTTCACCTTGTAGTACTTCTTATCAAGGTATAAGTGGTTCGAATGGTTATTCTAGCTATAGTGGAGGTTTTCCCATGAAAAGAAGGCATGTATCTCCAAAGCTGAAGGGTACTCATCTGCCTCATGGTGCTAGATGATAGGTGCTATAAAAACTACATATTTTTATTTATGGTTGATTAATTAGAGTTGTTTCGAGAACCTTTACTTATTCTTTATTTCTTAGATGGGTTTAAGGTTACTGAGAGGGTAAAGGTTGTCTTCTCCTAGTTTTGAATACCATGAGGAGGTGTGGTGTGATATTTATTTCTTGACAAATGGTCATGTAAGCTTGGGTGTCGATTGGTTTGCACAACATAAAGTTCCAAATATGCAAAATTAGCCTAATGTTGTACGAGATCGATGGTGAAATCATCTCATAACGAACATTCTTCTCAAGAAGCAAAGAGAAGTGCTCACCTACTCCAATCCAAATGATTATGAGAGGTAAAAGATTCAGAGGAATAAGGGTGTGTAAGGTGGTAATTTGAGAGTTGAAACAAGAGAGGTTGTGTGGAGCAAAGTGAGGGGATTGCCACCAAACCCTGCTAACGTTGTTTGTCTTTCTATTTCTAAGGACATTTGTATAGGTACCAACACGGCAAGCAAATGAGAGCAAGGCCAAAGAGAAGTTGCTGCCCAAGCTTGTGGAAGACCTTCACACCAAGGTGAAGAAGAACATACTCAAGAACTTTAAGGTAAAATAGTTAACTCTTACACTTTAGTGCATGTGAATGATGATTGTGTGCCTAGTAGCCCATTGAGTTGAGTAGTAGCTTACCTACCTGTGAGTATATTGATTCTTTTCCACTTGATGATAATGTACATATTTTGTGTGTGGATACACTAGTTGATCCTATTGATGATCGAATTGATTCTTCTTGTAAAATCGATTTATGTCTACCTAGTGTTGAAGCCATTGTATTGAATGAAAGTACATTATCTTGTGAAAATTGTATTGATCAACTTGTGTGTAAAGATTGTTCACCACTTAAGGCTATGTGTAATGTGATTAATGAATCTCCAGTGGGTGAAGAATGTAAGAATTTTGGTCAAGGGAATAGGAGTGAACCCGTGAGCTTGTCTTGTGGTATAGATTCTAATGTTTTCTTGGATCATAGGGATTATCATGTGCGTGAAACATCTTTGAAACTTGATAGTTAACTTATAGAGAGTGAGCTTGCTTGTTCCAAATTTGTCTGTGCGATAGATCCTTCTCTCTTTAGTTATAATGTCTTATTTAAAGATGATATAAACACTCCTAATAAACCTAGTGGTGAAAATGATGGTATAGCTTGCCTTGGAAGCTATATCCTATATGCTAACCCACTATGGTGTGACAACATTCCTCCTAAAGATGGAAATCTCTTCTTGGAAGATGAGAGTACTCTTAAAGATGGAAATCTCTTCTTGGAAGATGAGAGTACTCTTAAGGGCAATGAATGTGTGGTCTTGGAAACTACTTCTCCTTTTACTTTGTGTGACTTTATTATTGAGAGTACTCATGGTGATGATAGGGAAACTAGTAGTGAGTACATACATGAGGTCACCTTAGTAGAAGTTGACTTGAGTGATACCTTCCTCTACTCTCTATTTTGTTTGGATGACATGTATGCTATTATATAGAGTATGTAGTTTAGTTTGGGTGGAGACCATGGGAAAGAAGAGTGTTGTCTAGACCTGTGTCTATGGCCACTCTTCCCATTTGACCCCAGTGCCAAATGTAGACATGGTGATGTTAGTGCACCTAACTTATTGCTTGGTCTACATGACAAGCAATGTGTCACTCTTGGTGAATCCCATAACCAAATCCTTCATACATCTTTCATTGAGCTTTTAATATTTTATTCAAATGAGCCTTGGTTATATAGAAAATATGTGCAACCTTGGCATATTGAGATGATTTGTTGTGCTAACCCTAACCCTCATGCCATGAGGAGTTTTTATTTGTTTGTCCTATCTTTGGTTTTGCAAGGTTTGGATTTGAGGTTGAATCCTTTTTAAGAAGGAGAGGATGATACGGGATGAATGCCATCTTATCTTTTGATGACATCTTTGGAGGACAACACATAGAGTCTTAAGACTTGGTCACCTCGAGGATACGAGAACATGCATGGAGTACCCGTTTTGAGCCTACCATTGAGTATACTATACATCAAGGCCGTGAGTGAAAGATTTCTTGGAGCATTGAAGACTTGAGAACTCATGGCTTTGGACACTTAATGGCTTAAGGTTTTGGAATCATCTTCATTGAAGATATTTTGGTCACTTCACTTTGCCCAAAATGCACTCCATGGCCTCCTCTATCATTATGGGTAGTGTAGTCATTTTGTCTCCTTTTGTAATATACTATAAATAGGACATTTTAGGTCTTCTCTTATTAGTTGTTTAATGATGAAAATATGAGACATTGAAAATCCTCTCTCTTAAGAGTATACCACCTTAGTGTAGTTATTAGTTAGGGGTTGGATTAGCCATTGTAGTTTAGGGCTTGGAAAAGTCAATATTGTTCTTTGCTTGGAAATGGTGGATATTAAGGTGAGTTGATTCTCTTGGAGGTCACCGTAAGAGTGTGGTGATATTTTTACATTTATTAGGAGTTTTTGAGTTTAATATACTCTTTAGTTCCTAATCTTTGTAATAATCTATGTCTCACTATCTATCTTTACCTTTCTTGCAATTGTGCTAATGTTTGTATCTTGTAATCATTTGTTCCTGTTGAATCTAAATCTTGTGTGCATTGTGTTCATCTTTTTATTGTTCTATTGTTGTTTTTTTGGTGTTAAAACACCTTGTAAGCTCGTGATACTTGTATTTGTGTTGTTGTCCAAAACTAGCACTCAAAGGGGTCCTCAGGTTGCTCCTAATATGTGGACTATTTTCTAGGCTATTTTATGCCTTCCGTGGTCTTTATTGTATCAGTATGACGATACCAATATCAAAGTCCTTGGTTAATAAATGGATAATGGTTTGGTATCTTCTAAATTGGTTTAATTAGTCAATAAAAGTGGGAGGTATAGCTAAGTCATGGAAAGTGGAGGTCCCGCGGGACCAAAACTGAAAACTCATATTTACTAATATTAGGTTGGTTTAGGTGATCGTGTGCATGATGTCACACTATATTTGGGGGATACAAGTCATCCCATCGGATACTTCCCTGGTCGTGCAGCTATATACACTAAGTCTCTTTCAATAGGGGGAGTTGAACCCATATAGCCCGTGGATGGTTTAGGGTGGCAAAGCTACATAACCCAGGTAAAGGTTTTAAAGGCATGCTAAATACAGTCCCTTTTCCCAATATTGATATACATATATATATATATATGGTTGTATGCATATGGATGATTTTACTTGGTTTTATAAATGGCATTATTTTATCCTTACCCTGGGATCATGCTTGCAGTCACTTGCTAACCCCATCTACTGTCGACTATATACCCACGCTATGCAGGAACCGGCTATTCTACTCCTCTTACATTGTGATTAATTCAGGGATAGCATTTGTACTAAAGTAGTGAACTTCCATCCTTTCGGAAGGCTCCATTTTATGTTATGGATGTTTCTAGACACTTTGATTTTATTTTGGATATTGGTTTTGGCTATGCTTGGGGGCATGTCTCAACCAGATTTTATTACTCCTTTTTTAGAGGCTTTGTGATACTTCTATGCGTTAGAATGGGCGAGATTGGTACTGTTGCCGGCCTTGGCATTGGAATAAGCTGGGAGACTGGCATTATAAGACATAATTTCTCACTGTTCCATCATATCTCATTTTCGAATTGATTATATCTTGTTTTGGAACATCTTTGGTTATGGCCTGATTTATGTCCTTTGTTTTGGTATTGTTTGGTAAAGTTGGATTATTGGTATTGGATAATTGGACTCCGTTGGGTCGGTCACGGTAGTGATTTTATCCCAGAGTCTTTATGTGAGTTGTTATGCTAATTTGCTACATGCTCGAAATTTAGACAACCTAGGGTAGCGGCTGGAGGTTGGGTTGGGTAACGAGGGTGGTCTCCGTTTCTGGTCGAACTTGGGACGCCCATTATGACAAGTATCTAGGCGGGTCGGGTTAATGGTGCATAATATGGACCTTAAATTTATGAGTACTAATCTCTATTTTATTCACTGAAAAGATATATAATGGCATTTTGTGAGAATATTAATCTGGTGCCTCTTGTAGATTCTTGGGATATTTCTATCGAGATTTTGGAGAGAGAAATACCTCCTACATATATTACCCAAGCAGTATCAAATCGGGAAGCAGATGATATAAGAAGAGGCATGGGTCGGAGAATTATTTCCATCATGTAAACATAAGTGCTCCATATGCAAGAACGTTAGCGACAAAATAACTACATGCCCGGATCGTAATGCACCATGATTGTTATAATAGTAAATAGTTTAGTTTAGTTTAGTTAAGTTAAGTTGTTATAATAGTAAATAGTCTTGTGTTGCTTGGTTTAGTTATGACTTTGATCACTTTAACTTATTGTTGGGAATGTGTGCTATTTATTATATAAAATTTATTTTTATTTATGGTCCAACAATTAATTTGTGCATCAATATAAAAAGGTAATAGAAAATTAACTAAATATAACAAACTACAAAAAAGAATTAACAGATTAAACATTTGTTCAACATATGGGTCATTTGTTGGAAAAAATCAAAATAGTCTTGCCACAGGATTACGCTCTTCCAACAGATGACCAATCTGTTGCAACAGATGGTCCATCTACTAGAAGAACATAATACAATTCTAGCCACTGGATTGTGTTCTTCCAACAGATGGGTTATCTGTTAGATGGGTAATCTGTTGGAAGAAATCAAAAACCTTACTACTAGATTGATTTCTTCGAATAGATTACTCATCTGTTGCAATAGATGTCTTTATCTGTTTGATCATTTCCAACAAATTACTCATCTATTGCCACAGATGACCCATCTGTTGCCATAGATGACCCATTTGTTGCAATAGATGTCTTTATTTGTTTTGTTATTCCCGACAAATTACTAGTCTGTTGCAACAGATAAAACATGTGTTTGATAATTTACCTATAAGTAAGACGTCTGTTGCAATATGTCACTCATCTGTTGTATTATGTAATATAGGCAAGTTTGTATTTGCTTGATCTCTTCCAACAAATCTGTCATCTGTTGAAACAAGTTAGTCATCTGTTGCATTATGCAAATGTTAATATCTATATAATGCACTTGTTGCAATATTTGAACTTAGTAATTATGTTTTGTACTAATTGATAAGTTTTCAAATTTAATAACACAATACAATTGTCATCAAACATAAAAAAATAAAAAATTGACATTAACTAAAATAATTAGAATAAAAAATTGTTATCATGTTATGTTACGTTACATCTACATTTTCATTTTCATACACAGGCACCAAACTTTTATATAGTGTCCCAGCAGCCCAGACCTCTTGCATCCTTGCCAAAGAGTTTTCATTTGAAAAGGTCTTTGGAGTTGTCATTTGTGTTCTGATTAGCAAACATTCAATTATGCAAGCGCATATGACCTGCATGCAGCACCGATATTATTTTTGTTAAGGTCAATTTTTCAACCTTCAAAATACCATTTATTATTGAATAGTGCCTCTGGCAAGTGACTCAAACAGTCACTTTGCTTCAATAATCTAGGGAATAACTCCAATAATGGTTGCATAAAGGTAAAAACCCCATTCCTTGAAGATAGGTAACTTGCAGTCATAAACATTCATGACTCCCTCATTGAAGAAGATCGCAAGAGCCATAAAATATTTATTCTTCAGGTTCATGACTGCAAAAAGTCTCTTTGCACCAACCCAATTCCGGCCATATGGAAATAGCCTCTTCCTTCTAATATAGTAAATCATATATTTATCCCATTTAAGCTTAGAAATTAAATCCTCATTTTTGCGCCACAGGGATTTGTCTCTTGTTTACTGAGTTTCTCGTACCTACCTAAGAAATCATTGTAGACGTTGAGGTCTATTATCCTATCACTAAGATCATAAGCGTCGATGCATTTCAGGTGTCTTGCCCTTATGAGGCAGAGAATTCCATCAACATGCTATAATTTAAGAAGTTAATTTTTAAATAAGTTAGTAATTTTAAGAAATGGAATAATGCAACATATGGAGAATCTATTGCATAGGTTCTCTGAACCTATTAACAAATTACCTATCTAGTGTAACTTACAACGGATGGATAACTTATTACAACAAATAGACCACTTGTTGCAATAGATTACTTATCTGTTGCAATAGATGACTCATATATTGCGTAGCTTCTCTAAACTCATGTTAACAGATTACCTAATCTACTACAACTTATACAGAAAATAGGTAATCTATTAAAAAAAGATGATTTAGAATGTAAGAAATAAACTAGATTAGAAGGTTAGGTTAGAACAAGTAAACTTACCGCATCCTCAAACAACACAGTCATACTTGTCATGTTCTTGAAGTCCTTTGAGAAAAGTGCATTCATGGTGATCATTTGTGTGGGCCTTTTTTGCATTTATGTACCTTGACAGATCATACATCCTTTTGGGGTCAATCAACTAGTATATGTTCACCTTCCTCGGTGGTCCCTGCTCTCTGGTGGCCCCTTGAACATTGAAAGGGGCCACTTGATTTCTTCAACATTGAAAGGGGGAGGATTTGCAATTTTTCTTTTCCTTAAGAGTGTCATTCTAATTGATTTTCTCTTTCCCTTAACCGAAAAATGTATGGATCTCTCAGCTTCCTTGATAGTATGACACCCCTTTTGGATGTTAATTCTTTGACAGTATCAGTGAGAGCATCTATTCTTTTGATAAGTTCTGCATATCTGTCCATGCACTTTTGGCATTTAGAAATAGAGCATGAGCTTGAAAAGGGACCATTGAATGGGGTGAGTCCATATCATCATCTTCTAGAAGGTAAAAACTGGTTTTAAACATAATTTTTTTCGTGAGCATCAGCAACATGCTCATCATTATGCTTGGAAGAAGTATTTCCATATCTACCACCAACACCATTACCACTAGTATCAACCAAATCTATTGCAGTAGGTTGTTCATAAAGAACATCAACACTAGGCTCAACAAGAATTAACTCACCTTCCCTATCTGCTTTTTATGGCTCTTGATCCAGCCAATTCCTTCTTTAACAACTCCACCATTGGGCCTGCTTTTGTTTGAACAAGACCTAGACTAACAAAGAAGTCATCCCTAGATTTTGCTCATTAGGTTCAAGTAATAGATGCATAACTTATAAATAAAAGTAGATATGTTTTAATTAAATAATAATTTGCAGTAAATTTGGTACTTTGCTAACACAAAAAAACTTATACAATAGATGAGTAATTTGTTACAACAGATGAATATTCTTTTGTAACATTTGAGTCATCTGTTGCAATAGGTTACCCATCTATTGCATAAGTTGTAGTAGATGGATAATGCGTTAAGTTAGGTTCAGAGAACCAAAGCAATAGATGGGTAGCCTATTGCAACAAATAACACAATTATTGCAATAGATTACCCATCTGTTGCATCAAATTACACATATGTTGTATTAGTTGCAGTAGATGGATAATCTACAGAGAAAAGTTACGATAGATAGTTCATTTATTGCAACAGATAACCCATCTGTTGCAATGTCTTAACTTGACTAAAAATATTCTACTTGAAAGATGACTTAATGCATCATTATGAGGGCTAAAAAGATCAAGGGGGTTCATTTTTAGATTGTTCTTGGTAGCCAATCCACTAAGGATCCTTGGATGAGAAACCTCATCCGAGTAATACTTGACCTGCAGTCGGAGATGAGGAATGACTTCAAATGCCCAAATATAAAATTGTAAACATAATGCACACAAAAAAGTCAGAATAATTAATCAATATATATAAATGAAAGAGTAAGGAAATAGTGATTAAATTTACCATGAAAGCCCAATGAAATACATATAAACTGATTGTCTTTAGGGATAACTTTGTCAATAAATATTTGACAGTCAACATATAGATTTTATATCGCAGAGATAAATATTGAATTTATCCAAATGTCGAGCAAGCACCAATAATTCAGGTGAATTTTTTATGGGTGTTACCTTGGGAGGAAGTTAAAGCTGATGATGAATCTCAAGCCAGTCACTATGGAAAACTCTTTCATGTCAAAACAAACTGGCATGCCATCGTAGTGAATCCATATTTCATCGATCTTTTCATCCCCTCCTTTAAATCTTGGTCATCACCCATGTACTTGATTCTGTGCTTGAGAAAACCATATACCATGGTTATTTAGAAGCACGCACTGTGGTCCTCAGCCAGGTCAAGAAAGTATCCAAAGTAGTTGGACATAAAAAAATCCTCAAGTTTTCCTCCCTCATAATCTTCCTAAATGCATCAAAATTTCTCCCCAAGATAGATTTAACTACAAAATCACCAGTTAAATCTGCAGGGTTATCTATCATCATCTCAACTTGAAACCAGTCAATACTAAAAGTTTTGACAGGATAATGCTAGGATTTTAATCTAAATTTACATCCTATCGATGATGTATTATCATCATTATCTTTCTCATTCTTTTTTTCAAATCTATCTTCTTCCTGATTACCTCCTACCTTATTTTTCCCCTTTTTCTCACTTTCTACTTCCTCTTCATGTTTACCTTTCTCCTTATCTTCTTTATATTTATCTTCTTCATCCTTAACTTCACCATCTTCCTTACTTTTATTTTTGTCACCACCCTCAATTGAATCTTCTTCACCTCCCTCAACATCCTTTTCTACATAATCTCTTTCGCTAACTTCATTATCTACAAAAGGTTCGCCTTTATTTTTTTCCTAAAAGAGATTATTTAGGAAGCTTCTTCGAACCCATCTGTACTTTAGCCTTTTCTGTTTGTTGGTCAGAAGTTGATCCACTTTCACTTTCTTTTTTTTTTGGGAGATATTTTTTATCTACAAATTAGAGAAAAATAAAAAAAAAACATTACAATTGATGCCTGCATAATTTTAAAAAGGTAAAACAAAATTCAATAAATACAACACAT
>NW_025854149.1:0-3915 GCF_002878395.1 Capsicum annuum
TTTTTTCTCAGAATTTCTGTTTGTGGCTTTTTTAACTTGAAATGGTAGGTGTTGTTGGGGGAGCTGTACTACTTGTGGTATTTTCGGCATTTGTCCTTCTCTTTTTTTGTAGAAGATCATAACATACATACACGTCACGATATGGATCGGTACATGTTTCCCAAAGTTGTGTAAGATAATGCACAACCCAATATTTCTTATGAGCTCCTGGAAAATGCTAGTAAGTTGTAGTTTGACTTCATTTTCAATGTTAACTCTAAATAGGAAGATTTTTTGCAGAAAAGCTTCTAAGCCAATTACTTAAGTTTTCAGAGGATTTGATTAGAGTTTCTTTGACTTATTTTACCTCAGGAATCATTTCTCAAGAATCAACACGTGGATCACTAGGTGCTCCATCATATCGGGTGTTCTCCATGGAAGAGTTGGAAGAAGCGACAGAAAAATTTGATAAATCAGCATTGCTCGGTGAAGGCTCTATTGAAAAAGTACTGCTCTGAAACTGTTTGTACTCCCAAATTAATTTAGGAAGAGGGCTTAGTATATTGTTTCCTTGCATATATATATTCAAAATTCATGTTATATTTGTCGGAAGATAAACTTTTTGTTGCTAATTTTGTTATCATCCATGTGGTGCCATAGTATTCCCAGAGGTCTTGATCTCCGTGAGTAATTGACACAATCAAATTAGTTTTTCAAGTAGTTTTCATTGGATAACTCAAATCAGACAATTAAATAGATGCACAACTCGCCAAGATAAGCAGTTGATTAAATAATTTTTTTTGTCTTTATTATGTATTGTCTATGTGCATAAGTGCTATATGTATCTCAACTTTGCATTTTGATACCATATAATTCTGATTACAATTAGGAGTAATGCATATTTTGATTTGTTATCTATTGAACTTTGACAATTAATATCACTAAAGTGAGGCACTTAAGTCTCTTAATTAAAGTGCATATGCAGTGAGTTGACATCTTTTCAAGCCTTCTGTCTCAGACTTTATTCTTTTTTTGGCTCAAAGTTGGACTATTTGGTTTAGCTAACAACTTGTATGACATATCTTTCCATATCAGATTTACAAGGGAAAATTAGAGAATGGAACCTATGTTGTTGTAAGGGAATAGGCTGTTTATAGACGATGCACTAGTTGGAACTTCAAACTTCAAATGAATTTGCTTTCAAAGTTTTGCCATCAACATTTAGTTAGCCTTCTGGGTCCTACCCTCCCTATTCCCCACTTGTATATTATGTTCTGTGTAAATCAAGATTACTAGACCAGAAAACAAAACTTATTTTTTTCTATTTTCATTTAGATGCTCATTCAGGTTGGTCTGCTTGGTTGTGATTGTTGATGTGGCTGTCTGGAAGTAAGCTGGCACATGAAAACTAAGTAGAAATATCGGTGCACTTTTGAAGATGGAGTACTATTGGTATCGATTGTCCTGATTTCTACAAAGTTTTGGGGCTGGGCTAGATAAATTCTTTGAACTAATGCATAAGTCAGTGAAGTAGCAATTTAAGGGATGCCTTGTCCTATGCTCAGAGTGAATCTTAAAGATAGAGAAGCAGTAGCAGGAACATCGAGAAAAGCCTCAAAGGTATGATGCCAACTGATCAACAAGTTTATCTGTTTCAGGTTTGAAACCACTTGATTTTAGATGATTTAATAAATACTCTTAGCTTTAGCTTTGAGGCGATTTTCATCTTGTAAATTCAGGTTGTATATGTACTGATCTAATATCTTCGTCATGTTGTGGAGTCTACCTGGAACTTTGTCCATTCTATTTGATAATTTCCTAAAAACTAAGTTTCATGAGAACTTTTTTGCACCAGCAATGTAAGTTATTATATAAGGTGTGTGTGTGTATATATAAATATGATTTTGATCTTTAGCCGGGGGTCTATCGAAAATAACCTCTCTACTTCTTCGGAGGTAGTGGGATGGACTGAGTACATTTTACCTTTCCCAGACCCCACTACCCCACTATGTGAGAATACATTGGGTTTGTTGTTGTTGTATTTAGATGCTCACTAAGATTTCCTCTCTATACATGCTTAGAACCGATTCTTTGGAGAGTTGTTAGTGAAGAGATAGAACGAGCATTGACTAAATTTACCCCTTCCAGAATTGCTAAAAAGTTAGGCAATGAACCATTTTATATTTTTATCTAAGTCATGGTTTTCTTATGAACATTTTTGGAAAAGGTTTTGTATTTTTATTCTTCTAGATAAAGCAATTCTACCTTTTTAAATTTTAAAAAATCAGAATAGCCAAATAGACACTATGTAGTTGCACTAGATTGTGTTCCCGACCTAAACTTCACCAGATTTTATTTAGGTAACTACGTGTTCAAAACTAGTTCAAACACTTTTTACTACCTTGTATGATCAAGTTAAATGACTTCATTGATCCTGATCGTAAGCTTGTCTGACACTATGCACTCAATTCGAAAATCATTATGATCTCCTCTTGTGTTTATATTGCTTGTCTTTTACTGGTTTGTTTTTCGTCAATAAGTTATTTTGTTGGTTCATCTTGTCAACCTATTAAATATTCTAACCAGTGCTTTCTAGGTATTGATAGAAATAACTATTTATCAAATATAGCCAATCATATTCCAAATTGTACACTATTTTAATTTTCCTAATTTGTATTTTCATTGGCATCTATTATGTTGCTTTAGCAGAGAAGTGGTTTTGGTTGTTCAAATCCTGAGAATCTTACCAAGAGGTTGTTTTATTTTGGGAGAACTATCAGTCTTGTATTCAGTAATTTCTCTAGAAATGGACTCTTCTCTAAGTGCAGCCAATGCAACCTTCTCTCTCTTTATGTTTCTTCCACCTCTTTATCTGATTCTGAAGTGCAACTTTACTCTTTTCAGCTACCTCAGTTTTGTTTATCGCCTGCTTAGCTCTCGTCCTTAACTCGCTATTTTTCAATTTTGTTGTTTTCAGTTCTTTCTTCGGTACTTGAATATCATTTGGTTTTGCATGCACTTCAGATTCTCATACTACTCCCTTAGGCTTTCATGGGTAAAATGTACTAATAGTTGGACATAATATTGCAGTAGGTGTTTGGCACAGCACAAAGAAACCTCACCTATAGAAATGGTATATGAAAAGTAGAAGACCTACAAAAATACACGATTCTTTAGAAAGGCATGGTTTTTTTATTGCTGTATTTGGTCATCTTTTCCTTGAAATTCATGTAACTTCCCACTCTTTATTTATCCATTAACTCTTGTAAGTTATATCGTCCACTCTTGAAGGTAAGGTAATTGGGAGTGGGAGAGCACCTCCTCAAGCTTTAAGCTCACCCCGTCAAATTTTAATTCCAAGTTCTAGCCAAAAGTGCATTTAGTATATTTTTTCTGAACGTATACAGTTATATTAAGTCATTTGAAATACAATTCTCTCTTAGAGACAATTTTGGTTTACGTTTTAACTTGATATCAACTCAATTGTTTTCTATGGCATGGTAACTACGAAAGTAAATGTTTCCTCTCTTCAAAAACAAAAGAAGTGTTTCTTTTAGAATTCCCCATATGTGCCTTCTGCATTAATGTACTAGGCTAATTTTCTATTAGAGGCTTAATATATATGTTATTTGTTGGTGATCCTGAGGTTATAGGAGTAACAACAATGAATATTGTTCCATTACCAATAGCCTGTACAATTTTCAGCCCCTGCCTTTTGTTGTAATTTCTTACCTTCTTGGTATCTTTGAAATACAAGAACTTCAATAAAAGCACTTCTGGGAATTGATCACGTCTTGGAAGAAAAGTTGAACAGGAGAAAAATAACAACTTGTGGGCAGCTGCGTATGATTACCAAGGTTTTTATTGTTTATTATTTATTTCTTTCTGTAATATGTTCGTGATTGCCCTCACAGTTTTGATTTTCTATTTATTTAT
>NW_025854150.1:0-4678 GCF_002878395.1 Capsicum annuum
AACTTTAAAGGAGATTTTTTGTTTTAAATGTGGTTTGGTTGGTGACTTAGTTTTTTGAAAATGGTTAAGTGAAAGGACTTTTAAGGGGATTTATTTTCAATGTGATTTTGTTTTGATACTTTGTCACTTAAAAATGGTTAAGTGTAGGGACTTAAAAGTGGATTTTTTGTTTTGAATTTAGTTTTGTTTTGATACTTAGTCACTTGACAATGGTTAAGTGTACAAACTTTAGAAGAAATTTTATATTTTGAATGTGGTTTGGTTTTGATACTTAGTCACTTGAAAATGGCTAGGTGTAGGAACTTTAAAGGACATTTTTTGTTTAGAATATGGTTTGGTTTTGATACTTAGTCATTTAAAAATGGTTAAGTATAGGGACTTTAAATGGGATTTTTTATTTTGAATGTGGTTTGGTTGGTCAATTAGTTACTTGATAATGGTTAAGTGTAGGGACTTTAAAGGAGATTTTTTGGTTTAAATGTGATTTTATTTGGATACTTAGTCACTTGAAAATGGTTAAGTGTAGGGACTTTGAAGGGAATTTTTTTTTTTTTGAATGCGGTTTTGTTTTGATACATAGTCACTTTAAAATGGTTAAGTGTAGGGACTTTAAAGGGCATTTTAAGTTTTGAATGCACTTTGGTTTTGATACTTAGTCAGTTGAAAGGGGATAAGTATGGTGACTTTAAAGGGGATTTTTTTTTAAATGTGGTTTGGTTTTAAAACTTAGTCACTTAAAAATATTTAAGTGTTGGGACTTTAAAGGTGTTTTTTTATTTTGACTGTTGTTTTGTTTTGATACTTAGTCACTTGAAAATGGTTACGTGTAGAGACTTTAAAGGAGATTTTTTGTTTTGAATGTGGTTTTGTTTTGATACTTAGTCACTTTAAAATGGTTAAGTGTAGAAACTTTAAAGGGGATTTTGCGTTTTGAACGTTGTTTGGTTTTTATACTTAGTCACTTAAAAATGGTTTAGTGAAGGGACTTGTAAGGAGATTTTGAGTTGTGAATGTGGTTAGGTTTATGACTTAGTCAATTGAAAATGGTTAAGTGTAGGGACTTTAAAGGGAATTTTGGTTGTGATTCTTTGTCACTTGAAAAATGTTAAGTGTAGTGACTTCAAGGGGATTTTTTGTTTTAAATGTTGTTTGGTTTTGATACTTAGTCGCTTAAAAATGGTGAAGTGTAAAGACTTTAGAGGAGATTTTTTGTTTTAAATTGGTTTGGTTGATGACTTATTTACTGGAAAATGATTAAATGTAAGGACTTTAAAGGAGATTTGTTTTGAATGTGGTTTGGTTTTGATACTTAGTCGCTTAAAAAATGCTAAGTGTAGGGACTTAAAAGTGAGTTTTTGTTTTGAATGTTGTTTGGTTTTGATTCTTGGTCTGTTGAAAATGGTTAAGTGTAGGGACTGAAAAGTGGATTTTTTATTTTGAATTTAGTTTGGTTTTGATACTTAGTCACTTAAAAATTGTTACGTGCAGGGACTTTAAAGGAGATTTTGTGTTTTTAATGTGGTTTGATTTTAATACTTAGTTACTTGAAAATGGTTAGCTGTAAGGACGTTAAAGGGGATTTTATGTTTTGAATGTGGTTTGGTTTGGATACTTAGTCACTTGAAAATGGTTAAGTGTAGGGACTTTAAAGTGGATTTTTTTAAATGTTGTTTTATTTTGATACTTAGTCATTTGAAAATTGTTAAGTGTAGGTACTTTAAATGGGATTTTTAGTTTTGAATGTCGTTTCGTTTGTGACTTGTTCCCTAGAAAATGGTTAAGTGTTGGTCTTTAAACGAAATTTTTTGTTTTCAATGTGGCTTGGTTGGTGACTTAGTCACTTGAATATGGTTAAATATAGGGACTTTTAAGATGATTTTCTCTTCTTAATGTGGTTTGGTTGGCGATTTAGTTACTTGAAAATGGTTAAATGTAGGGACTTTAAAGGGGTTTTTTTGTTTTGAATATGATTTGGTTTTGATACTTAGTCACTTGAAATTGGTTAAGGGTAGGAACTTTAAAGGAAATTTTTTGTTTTGAAGGTGGTTTGGTTGGTGACTTTGTTACTTGATAATGGTTAAGTGTAGAGACTTTAAAGGGGATTTTTTTATTTTGAATGGGGTTCGGTGTAATACCCCGCTTGTTTCTATGCTTGGAAGTGAATAAGTATTCCTACGTACGAAATCTCCTATCCTGTGATTCATACTTGAGTACATGACTTACAATGAATATCCTAGTGATAGGATAGCTTATGATGCATTAATCATGCTCATATGCGTCACTTAAGGTAATACAAGCTAAGAGTTTTTGAATCCATCAAGTTTTAGTGTTCAATTTTGCAAGGGTTATCTTTGAACGAGTATAACTCGATGTTAATGTGGTATTTTGGTCAATTTAGACCCACCAAATTGTAGAGAATCGAATTAGCTTTCTAACGATACCAATTTCGCCTTAATCCAATAACCGAGTGAAAAGTTATGCCCATTTTCATGGGAGAAAGTAAGGATAGGCGATTGGTTAGGCGCCGTCCAACCAAACATAGGCGATTGGCTAGGCGCCGCCCAACCTAGCTTATGCAATCACTTGGGCGCTGCCTAAGTCAATTTCAGGTGCCAAAAACACTCCGTATTGAGTTATTTTAAGGGTAATTAAGTCTTCTAACACTCCTTACACGTCCCTAAACATAACCCTATGAAATATATAGCTTCTAAACATATTACAACCCTATTTTCATCTCCAAGCTCATCATCCAAGAGAACTAAAAGAGAAAAACAACTAGGGTTGCGTAACTAAGCTTGAAGATCCGATTTCAAGGAAATTCCTCCTTCAATCATCAAGAATCTTCCTTCTAAGGTATGCGTGAGTTGATTCATGGACTCCTTTCGTCCATGAAGCTTAAGAAACATCTTCTAAATTTTGTATCATGATGTTTATATTGTTGGTGGTTGATGTTCATGTGGTTGGAGTTTGATGATGCCTAAGATGGGATCTTTGTATGTTTATTGTGAGGATATGGTGGTATTTAACATATAAATAAGTGAAATTGTTGGTTGAATATTTGAAATCTTGATCAATCCACCTATGCCTAATATGTGCATGTAAGGTGTTTGATATTTTGAATGTGATTTTGTTGGTCACTTAGTCACTTGAAAATGATTAAATGTAGGAACTTTAAATGGGATTTTGTATGTTGAATGCGATTTGGCTGGTGATTTTGTAACTTGAACATGGTTAAGTGTAGGGACTTTAAAGGGGATTTTGAGTGTGATATGGTGGGAGATTTATGACTTAGTCACTTGAAATTGTTAAGTGTAGGTACTTTAAATGGGATTTTTTGTTTTGAATGTGGTTTGATTGCTTAGTCACTTGATATTAGTTAAGTGTAGGAACTTTAAAGGAGATTTTTTGTTTTGAATGCGGTTTGGTTTTGATACTTAGTCAATCAAAAATGGTTAAGTGTAGGGACTTTACAGGAATTATATTTTTTGAATGTGGTTTGATAGGTGACGTTGTTATTTGAAAATCGTTATGTGTAGGAAATTTAAAGAGAATTTTTGTTTTGAATGTGGTTTTGTTTTGATACTTAGTCAATTGAAAATGGTTAAGTGTAGAGACTTTAAAGAAAATTTTGTTTTTGATTATTAGTCACTTGAAAATGGTTAAGTGTAGTGATTTTAAAGGGAATTTTTTTATTTTTAATTTGGTTTGGTTTTCATACTTAGTCACTTAAAAGTGGTTAAGTATAGAGACTTTAATTGGAATTCTTTGTTTTGAATGTGGTTTGGTTGGTGAGTTAGTTTCTTAAAAATGGTTATGTGCAGGGATTTTAAATTGATTAAGTGTAGGAACTTTAAAGGGTTTTTTTTTTTTTTGAATGTGGTTTGGTTTTGATACTTAGTCACTTAAAAATGGTTAAGTGTAGGGACTTAAAAGGGAATTTTTTTTTTCTGAATGTGATTTGGTTTTGATACTTAGTTACTTGAAATTGGCTAAGTGTAAGAACTTTAAAGAGGACATTTTGTTTTGAATGTGGTTTGGTTTTGATACTTAGTCACTGATAAATGGTTAAGTGTAGGGACTTTAAAGGAAAATTTGTGTTTTGAATGTGGTTTGGGGGCTGACTTAGTTACTTGAAAATTGTTAAGTGTAGAGACTTTAATGGGGATTTTTTTATGCTGAATGTGGTTTACTTTTGATATTTAGTCACTTGAAAATGGTTAAGTGTAGAGACTTTAAAGAGGATTTTTTGTTTTAAATGTGGTTTGGTTTTGATACTTAGTCACTTGACAATGGTTAAGTATAGAGACTTTAAAGGGCACATTTTACTTTGAATGTGGTTTGGTAGGTGAATTAGTTACCCGAAAATCGTTAAGTGTAGAGACTTTAAAGGAGATTTTTTGTTTTTAATGTGGTTTTGTTTTGATACTTAGTGACTTGAAAATTGTTATGTATAGGACTTTAAAGGGTATTTTTTGTTTTGAATGTGGTTTTGTTTTGATACTTAGTCACATTAAAATTGTTAAGTGATGGGACATGAAAGGAGATTTTGAGTTTTGAATGTGGTTAGGTTTGTCACTTAGTCAATTGATAATGATTAAGTGAAGGGACATTAAAGGGGATTTTTGTTGTGATTCTTTGTCACTTGAAAATTGTTAAGTGTTGTGACTTTAAGGGAATT
>NW_025854150.1:7678-12361 GCF_002878395.1 Capsicum annuum
AGGGACTTTAAATGGGATTTTGTGTTTTTGAATGTGGTTTGGTTGGTGAATTAGTTACTTGAAAATGGTTAAGTTAAGGGACTTCAAAGAGTATTTCTTTGTTTTGAATGGAGTTTGGTTGGTGACTTAGTTACATGAAAATAATTTGAATAGGGACTGTAAAGGGAATTTTTTTTGTTCGTATATGGTTTGGTTGGTGACTTAGTCCCTTGAAAATGGTTAAATATAGGGACTTTAAAGGGGATTTTGTCTTTTGAATGTGGTTTGGTTGGTTATTTAGTTACAGGAAAATGGTTAAGTTTAGGGACTTTAAAGGCGATTTTTGGTTTTGAATGTGGTTTGGTTTTGTTACTTAGTTACTTGAAATTGGTTAAGCGTAGGAACTTTAAAGAGGATTTTTTTTTTCTAATGTGGTTTGGTTGTTGACTTAGTTACTTGAAAATAGTTATGTGTAAGAACTTTAAAGGAGATTTTTGGTTTCGAATGTGGTTTTGGTTTTGATACTTAGTCACTTCAAAATGGTTAAGTGTAGGGACCTTAAAGGGGATTTTTTCTGTTGAATGTGGTTTAGTTATGACAGTCACTAAGTGTAGAGACTTTAAAAGAGATTTTGTGTTATAAATGTGGTTACGTTTTGATACTTAGTCAACTGAAAATGGTTAAGTGTGGAGTCTTTAAAGTAAATTTTTTGTTTTGTATGTGGTTTTGTTGATGACTTAGTTATTTGAAAACGGTTAAGTGCAGGGACTTTAAAGGGAATTTTTTGCTTTGAATGTGGTTTGGTTTTGATACTTAGTCACTTGAAAGTGGTTAAGTGTCGGGACTTTAAAGGAGATTTTTTGTTTTGATAGTGGTTTTGTTTTAATACTTCGTTACATCAAATGGTTAAGTGTAAGGACTTGAAAGGGGATTTTTTGTTTTGAATGCGGTTTTATTTTGATACATAGTCACTTGAAAATAGTTAAGTCTAGTGAATTTAAACGGAATTTTTTGTTTAAAATTTGGTTTGGTTTTGAGACTTCAAACGAGATTTTTTCTTTTGACCATGGTTATGTTTTGATACTTAATCATATTAAAATGGTTAAGTGTAGGGACTTTAAAGAGAATTTTTGGTTTTGAATGTGGTTTTCTTTTAATACTTAGTCACTTTAAAATGGTTAAGGTAGGAACTTTAAAGAAGATTTTGTATTTTGAATGTGGTTTGGATTTCGTACTTAGTCACCTGAAAAATGGTTATAAGTGTCGGACTTTAAAGGGGACTTTATATTTTCAATATGATTTGGTTTGAAAACATAGTCACTTGAAAATGATTAAGTGTAGAGACTTTCAGGGGGATTTTTTTTTAATGCGGTTTAGTTTTGATACTTTGTCAATTGAAAATGGTTAGGTGTAAGGAATTTAAAGGAGATTTTATGGTTTGAATGTGGTTTGATTTCAGTACTTATTCACTTGAAAAGTATTAAGTGTAGGGACTTTAAAGGAGATTTTTTTTTTTAATGTGGTTTGGTTTTGATACTTAGTCACTTGATAATGGTTAAGTGTAGGTACTTTAAAGGGGATTTTTAGTATTGAATGTTGTTTGGTTGGTTACTTAGTAACTTGAAAATGGTTAAGAGTTGGTACTTTAAAGGGGATTTATTTGTTTTGAATGTGGTTTTGTTGGTCACTTAGTCACTTTAAAATGGTTAACTGTAGGGACTTTAAAGGGGATTTTCTGTATTGAATGTGGTTTGATAGGTGAATTAGTTACTCTAAATTGCTTAAGTTTAGGGACTTCAAAGGGGATTTCTTTATTTTTAATGTGGCCTGGTTGGTGAATTTGTCCCTATAAAAAGGTTAACTATAGGGACTTTTAAGGGGATTTTGTCTTTTGAATGTGGTTCGGTTTGTGACTTAGGTACTTGAAAATGGTTAAGTGTAGGGACTTTAAAGAGGATTTTTTTTTTGAATGTGGTTTGATTTTGATACTTAGTCACTTAAAAATATTTTTTGAATGTTGTTGGTTTTTGATACTTAGTCACTTAAAAACGTTTAACTATACGGACTTTAAAGGAAATTTTTTATTTTGAATGTGGTTTGGTTGGTCAATTATTTACTTGAAAATGGTTAAGTGTAGGAACTTTAAAGGAGATTTTTTTATTTTGAATGTGGTTTGGTTTTGATACTTAGTCACTTGAAAATGGTTAAGTGTAGAGACTTTAAAGAGGATTTTTTGTTTTGAATGTGGTTTGATTTTGATACTTAGTCACTAGAAAATGGTTAAGTATAGGGACTTTATAAGGAATTTTTTGTTTTGCGTGTGGTTTTGTTGGTGAATTAGTTATGTGAAAATTGTTTAGTGTAGGGACATTAAACGAGATTTTTTTTTTGAATGTGGTTTTGTTTTTATACTTAGTGACTTGAAAATGTTTAAGTGTAGGGGCTTTAAAGATGATTTTTTGTTTTGAAAGGGGCCTTTTTTTTATACTGAGTAACTTTAAAATGGTTAAGTGTAGAGACTTTAAATGGGATGTTGTGTTTTGAATGTTGTTAGGTGAGTGACTTAGTCACTTGAAAATGGTTATGTCTAGGGACTTTAAAGGGAATTTTGGTTTTGATTCCTAGTCACTTAAAAATGGTTAAGTGTAGTGATTTTAAAGGGGATTTTTTTTTCAATGTTGTTTGGTTGTGATACTTAGTCACCTAAAAATGGTAAGTATAGAGATTTTAAAGGTGATTTTTTACTTTAAATTTGGTTTGGTCGATGACTTATTTACTTGAAAATGGTTATGTGTGAGAAATTTATAGGGGATTTTTTTTTGAATGCGGTTTGGTTGATGACTTAGTAACTTTAAAATGGTTAAGTGCAGGGACTTTAAAGGCGATTTTTGTTTTGAATGTGGTTTGGTTTTTATACTTAGTCACTTGAAAATTGTTAAGTGTAGGAAATTTAAAGGGGATTTTTTGTTTTGAAAGTTATTTTGTTTTGATACTTAGTCACTTGAAAATGGTTAAGTGTAAGGACTTTAAAGGGGATTTTTTGTTTTTAATGCGGTTTTGTTTTATACTTAGTCACTTTAAAATGGTTAAGACTAGAAATTTTAAAGGGGATTTTTTGTTTTAAATGTCGTTTGGTTTTGAAACTTAATCACTTAGAAATGTTCAAGTGTTGAGACTTTAAACGATATTTTTTATTTTGACTGTGGTTTTGTTTCGATACTTAATCACATTAAAATAGTTAAGTGTAGGGACTTTAAAGGGGATTTTTTGTTTTGAATGTGGTTTTGTTTTGATACATAGTAACTTTAAAATGATTAAGTGTAGGAACTTTAAAGGGGATTTTTTGCTTTGAATGTGGTTTTCTTTTGACACATAGTCACTTTAAAATGGTTAAGTGTAGGAACTTTAAAGGGGAATTTGTGTTTTGAATGTGGTTTGGTTTGGATACGTAGTCACTTTAAAATGATTATGTGTAGAGACTTTAATGGGTATTTTTTTTAAAGCGGTTTAGTTTAGATGCTTTGTCAATTGAAAATGATTATGTGTGGGTAATTTAGAGGGGATTTTATGTTTTGAATGTTGTTTGATTTTGATATTTTTTCACTTGAAAAAGGTTAGGTGTAGGGACTTTAAAGGGGATTTTTAGTGTTGAATGTGGTTTGGTTGGTGACTTAGTCACTTGAAAATGGTTAAGTGTTAGGACTTTAAAGGGGATTTTTTATTTTTAATGTGGTTTTGTTGGTCCCTTAGTTACTTGAAAATGGTTAAGTGTAGGAACTTTAAAGGGGATTTTGTATTTTGAATGTGTTTTGGTTGGTGATTTAATTACTTGAACATGGTTAAGTGTAGGGACTTTAAAGGGGATTTTTTGTTTTGAATGTAGTTTGATTTTGATACGTAGTCACTTGAAATTAGTTAAAGTGTAGGAACTTTAAAGCAGATTTTTTTGTTTTGAATGTGGTTTAGTTTTGATACTTTGTCACTTAAAAATTATTAAGTGTAGGGACTTTAAAGGGAATTATGTGTTTTGAATGTGGTTTGGTTGGTGACTTTGTTATTTGAAAATCGTTATTTGTAGGAAATTTAAAGAGAATTTTTGTTTTGAATGTGGTTTTGTTTTGATACTTAGTCATTTGAAAATGGTTAAGTGTAGGTAATTTAAAGGAAATTTTGGTCTTGATTATTAGTCACTTGAAAATGGTTAAGTGTAGTGATTTTAACGGGAATTTTTTATTTTTAATTTGGTTTGGTTTTCATACTTAGTCACTTAAAAGTGGTTAAGTATAGAGACTTTAATTGGAATTTTTATTTTTGAATGTGGTTTGGTTGGTGAGTTAGTTTCTTAAAATTGGTTAAGTGCAGCGATTTCATATGGGATTTTTTGGTTTGAATGTTGTTTTGTTTTGATACTTAGTCACTTGAAATTGTTTAAGTGTGTGAACTTTAATGGGTTTTTTTTGTTTTGAATATGGTTTGGTTTTGATACTTAGTCACTTGATAATGGTTAAGTGTAGGTACTTTAAAGGGGATTTTTAGTGTTGAATGTTGTTTGGTTGGTTACTTAGCCACTTGAGAATGGTTAAGCGTTGGGACTTTAAAGGGGATTTTCTTGTATTAAATGTGGTTTGGCAGGTGAATTAGTTACTTGAAATTGCTTAAGTTTAGGGACTTCAAAGGGGATTTCTTTATTTGTAATGTGGCTTG
>NW_025854150.1:15361-26741 GCF_002878395.1 Capsicum annuum
GCTTGGTTGGTGACTTAGTCACTTGAAAAAGGTTAAATATAGGGACTATTAAGCGGATTTTGTCCTTTGAGTGTGGTTTTGTTTGTGACTTAGTTACTTGAAAATGGTTCAGTGTAGGTACTCTAAAGGGGATTTGTTGTTTTTAATGTGGTTTGATTTTGATACATAGTCACTCCAAATTAGTTAAGTGTAGGAACTTTAAAGGAGATTTTTTGTGTTGGATGTGGTTGGGTATTTGATACTTAGTCACTTAAAAATGTTTTTTGAATGCGGTTGGTTTTTGATACTTAGTCACTTAAAAATGTTTAACTGCAGTGACTCTAAAGGAAATTTTTAGTTCTAAATGTTGTTTGGTTGGTGAATTAGTCACTTGAATGTGGTTTGGTTTTGGTACTTAGTCACTTGAAAATGGTTAAGTGTAGAGACTTTAAAGAGGATTTGATGTTTTGAATGTGGTTTGATTTTGATACTTAGTCACAAGAAAATCGTTAAATATGGGGACTTTATAGGGGATTTTTTGTTTTGAATGTGGTTTCGTTGATGAATTAGTTACGTGAAAATTGTTAAGTGTAGGGAATTTAAAGGAGATTTTTTGTTTTGAATGTTTTTTTGTTTTTATACTTTGTCTCTTGAAAATGGTTAAGTGTAGGGACTTTAAAGGAAATTTTATGTTTTGAAAGTGGCTTTTTTGTTATACTTAGTTACTTTAAAATGGTTTAGTGTAGAGACTTTAAAGTGGATGTTGAGTTTTGAATGTTGTTAGGTGAGTGACTTAAGCCACTTGAAAATGGTTAAGTGTCGAGACTTTAAAGGGAATTTTGGTTATAATTCTTAGTCACTTAAAAATGGTTAGGTGTAGTGAGTTTAAAGGGGATTTTTTTTTTGAATGTTGTTTGGTTGTGATACTTAGTCACTTAAAAATGGTTAAGTGTAGAGATTTTAAAGGTGGTTTTTTATTTTAAATGTGGTTTTATTGATGATTTAATTATTTGAAAATGGTTAAGTGTAAGTAATTTAATGGGGATTTTTTGTTTTAAATGTGGTTTGGTTGATGACTTAGTAACTTTAAAATGGTTAAGTGCAGGGACTTTAAAGGCGATTTTTTGTTTTGAACGTGGTTTGGTTATGATATTTAGTCAGTTAAAAATTGTTAAGTGTAGGGACTTTAAAGGGGATTTTTTGTTTCGAAAGTTATTTTGTTTTGATACTTTGAAGGGGACTTTTTGTTTTGAAACTGGTTTTGTTTAGATTCTTAGTCACTTGAAAATGTTTAAGTGTAAGGACTTTAAAGGGAATTTCTTGTTTCGAATGCGGTTTTGGTTTGATACTTAGTCTCTTTAAAATGGTTAAGTGAAGAGACTTTAAACGGGATATTTTATTTTAAATCTGGTTTGGTTTTGGAACTTAGTCTCTTTAAATTGTTTAAGTGTTTTGACTTTAAACGAGATTGTTTCTTTTGACTGTGGTTTTGTTTTGATACTTAGTCACAGTAAAAAGGTTAAGTGTAGGGCCTTTAAAGGGTATTTTTTGTTTTGAAGGTGATTTTGTTTTGATACATAGTCAACTGAAAATGGTTAAGTGTGGGGACTTTAAAGGAAATTTTTTGTTTTGACTGTGGTTTTGTGTAATGTGGTTTTCTTTTGGTACTTAGTCACTCTAAAATGGTTAAGTGTAGGAACTTTAAAGGGGATTTTGTGTTTTGAATGTGGTTTGGTTTTAATACATAGTCACTTGAAAATTGTTAAGTGTAGGGAATTTAAAGGGGATTTTATGTTTTGAATGTGGTTAGGTTTGGATGCTTAGTCACTTGAAAATGATTAAGTGTAGACACTTAAAAGAAGATTTTTTTTAATTCGATTTAGTTTTGATACTTAGTCAATTGAAAATGGTTAAGTATAGGGAATTTAACGGGATGTTTTATGTTTTGAATGTAGTATGATTTGGATACTTATTCACTTTAAAAGGGTTACGTGTAGGGACTTTAAAGGAGTTTTTTTGTTTTGGAAGTTGTTTTGTCTTGATACTTATTTACTTTAAAATTGTTAAGTGAAGGGTATTTAAAGGGGATTTTGAGTTTTTAATGTTGTTAGGTTAGAGACTTAGTCACTTGAAAATGGTTAAGTGTAGGAATTTTAAAGAAAATTTAGGTTTTGATTCTTAGTCACTTAAAAATGGATAAGTGTAGTGATTTCAAAGTGTATTTTTTTTTTGAATGTGGTTTGGTTATGATACTTAGTCACTTAAAAATGGTTAAGTGTTGAGACTTTAAAGGAGATTTTTTATTTTAAAAGTGGTTTGGTTGGTGACTTAGTTATTTGAAAATGGTTAAGTGTAAGAACTTTAGAGGAGATTTTTTGTTTTTAATGTGGTTTGGTTTTGATACTTAGTCACTTCAAAATGGTTAAGTGTAGGGACTTAAATGGGGATTTTTTCTTTTGAATGTGGTTTGATTTTTATACTTAGTCACTTGAAAATGGTTAAGTGTAGAGACTTTAAAGTCAATTTTTATTTGGAATATGGTTAGGTTTTGATACTTAGTCACCTGAAAGAGGTAAAGTATATGGACTTCAAAAGAGATTTTTTATTTTGAATGTTGTTTGGTTGATGACTTAGTTACTTGAAAATGGTTAACTGCAGGAACTTTAAAGGAGATTTTTTTTTTTGAATGTGGTTTCGTTTTTGATACTTAGTCACTTGAAAATGGTTAAGTGTAGGGACTTTAAAGGCGATTTTTTGTTTTAAATGTGGTATGGTTTTGAAACTTAGTCACCTAAAAAAATGTTTAAGTGTTGGTACTTTAAACGAGATTTTTGCTTTTGAACATGGTTATGTTTTGATACTTAGTCAAATTAAAATGGTTAATTGTAGTGACTTTAAAGGGAATTTTTTTTCTTGAATGTGGTTTTTGTTTTATACATAGTCACATGAAAATGGCTAAGTGTATAGACTTTAAAGGAATTTTCTATTTTTAATGTAGTTTTCTATTGATACATAGTCATTTTAAATTGGTTAAGTGTAGGAACTTTAAAGGAGATTTTGTGTTTTGAATGTCGTTTGGTTTTGATACTTAGTGACTTTAAAATAGTTAAGTGTGGGGACTTTTAAGGTGATTTTATGTTTTGAATGTGATTTGGTTTGAAAACTTTGTCACTTGAAAATGATTAAGTGTAGAGACTTTCAAGGGGAGTTTTTTTAATGTGGTTTAGTTTTGATACTTTGTCAGTTGAATATAGTTAAGTGTAGAGAATTTAAAGGGGGTTTTAAGGATTGAATGTGGTTTGATATGATACTTATTCACTTGAAAAGGGTTAAGTGTAGGGACTTTAAAGAAGATTTCTTTAAAAAGTGGTTTGGTTTTGATACTTAGTCACTTGATAATGGTTAAGTGTATGTACTTTAAAGGGGATTTTTAGTGTTGAATGTTGTTTGGTTGGTTACTTAGTCACTTGAAAATTGCTAAGCGTTGAGACTTTATAGGGGATTTTTTTCTTTTGAATATGGTTTTGTTGGTCACTTAGTCACTTGAAAATGTTTAAGTGTAGAGACTTTAAAGAGGATTTTCTGAATTGAATGTTGTTTGGTAGGTGAATTAGTTACTTGAAAATGGTTAAGTTTAGGGACTTTAAAGGGGATTTCTTTATTTTTGATGTGGCTTGGTTGGTGACTTAGTAACTTGAAAAAGGTTAAATATAGGGACTTTTAAGGGGAATTTGCCTTTTGAATGTGGTTTGGTTTGTGACTTAGTTACTTGAAAATGGTTAAGTGTAGGGACATTAAAGGGGATTTTATGTTATGAATGTGATTTGGTTTGAAAATTTAGTCACTTGAAAATGATTAAGCGTAGAGACTTTCAAGGGGATTTTTTTATAATGCGGTTTAGTTTAGATACTTTGTCAATTGAAAAAATTTAAGTGTAGGGACTTTAAAGAGGATTTTATGTTTTGAATGTGGTTTGGTTTGGATACTTAGTCACTTGAAAATGATTAAGTGTAGACACTTTAAAGAAGATTTTTTTTTAATACGATTTAGTTTTGATACTTAGTCAATTGAAAATGGTTAAGTGCTGGGAATTTAACGGGGATTTTATGTTTTGGATGTGGTATGATTTGGATACTTATTCACTTGAATAGGGTTAAGTGTAGGGAATTTAATGGGTTTTTTTTCTTTTGAAAGTGGTTTTGTCTTGATACTTAGTCACATTAAAATTGTTATGCGAAGGAACTTTACAGGGGATTTTGAGTTTTAAATGTTGTTAGGTTTGAGACTTAGTCACTTGAAAATGGTCAAGTGTAGGAACTTTAAATGAAATTTTGGTTTTGAATCTTAATAACTTAAAAATGGATAAGTGTAGTGATTTTAAAGTGTATTTTTTTTTAATGGGGTTTGGTTGTGATACTTAGTCACTTAAAAATGGTTAAGTGTAGAGATTTTAGAAGAGATTTTTAATTTAAAATGTGGTTTTGTTGGTGACTTAGCTACTCGAAAATGGTTAAGTGTACGGACTTTAAAGGAGATTTTTTGTTTTGAATATGGTTTGGTTTGGATACATAGTTACTTCAAAATGGTTAAGTGTAGGGACTAAAAAGGGGATTTTTTTCTTTTGAATGTGGTTTGGTTTTGATACTTAGTTACTTGAAAATGGTTAAGTGTCGAGTCTTTAAAAGAGATTTTGTGTTTTAAATGGGGTTTCGTTTTGATACTTAGTCACTTGAAAATGGTTAAGTGTAGAGACTTTAAAGTTAATTTTTTGCTTTGAATATGGTTCAGTTTTGATACTTAGTCACTTGAAAGTGGTTAAGTATAGGGACTTTAAATGGGATTTTTTATTTTGAATGTTGTTTGGTTGATGACTTAGTTACTTGAAAACGGTTAAGCGCAGGAACTTTAATAGGGATTTTTTGTTTTGAATGTGGTTTGGTTTTGACACTTGGTCACTTGAAAATGGTTAAGTGTAGGGACTTTAAAGGCGATTTTTTGTTTTAAATGTGGTATGGTTTTGAAACTTAGTCACTTAAAAATGTTTAAGTGTTGAGACTTTAAACGAGAATTTTTCTTTTGACCATGGTTATGTTTTGATACTTAGTCAAATTAAAATGGTTAAGTGTTGGGACTTTAAAGGGAATTTTTGGTCTTGAATTTGATTTTTTTTGGTACATAGTCACTTAAAAATGGTTAAGTGTAGGGACTTTACATGGGTTTTATTGTTTAGAATGTGTTTTCTTTTGATACTTAGTCACTTGAAAATGGTTAAGTGTAGGGACTTTAAAGGACATTTTTTGTTTAGAATATGGTTTTGTTTTGATACTTAGTCACTTTCAAATGGTTAAGTGTAGGGAGTTTACAGGGGATTTTTTGTTTTGAGTGTGGTTAGGTTAATGACTTAGATACCTTAAAATGGTTTAGTGTAGGGATTTTAATGGTTTTTTTTTTTTAATGTTGTTCTATTTTGATATTTAGTTATTTGAAAATGGTTAAGTGTAGGGACTTTAAAGGGTATTTTTGGTTTTGAATGTGGTTTTACTTTGATACTTAGTCACTTGAAAATGGTTAAGTGTAGGGACTTTAATGGGGATTTTACGTTTAGAATGTGGTTTCATTTTGATAGTTGGCCACTGCAAAATGGTTAAGTGTAGAGACTTTAAAGGAGATTTGAAGTTTTGAATGTGGTTTTGTTGGTGACTTAGTCACTTGAAAGTTGTTAGGTGTAGGGACCTTAATGGGGATTTTGTGTTTTGAATGTGGTTTGGTTGGTGATTTAGTTACTTGATAATGGTTACATGTAGGGTCTTTAAAGTAGATGTTTGGTTTTGAATATTGTTTGGTTTTGATACGTAGTCACTTGAAAATGGTTAAATGTAGGGACTTAAAAGGGAATTTTTTTTGTTTTGAATGTGGTTTGGTTTTATGCTTAGTCACTTGAAAATTATTAAGTATAGGGACTTTTAAGAGAATTTTTTATTTTTAATGTGGTTAGGTTTGTGACTTAGTCACTTGGAAATTGTTAAGTGTAGTGACTTTAAAGGGGATTTGAGTTTTGAATCTGTTTTGGTTTTGATACATAGTCACTTGAAAATGGTTAAGTGTACGGACTTTACAGGGGATTTATTGTTTAGAATATGGTTTGTTTTGATACTTAGTCACTTGAAAATGGTTAAGTGTAGGGACTTTAAAGCGGATTTTTTGTTTAGAATATTGTTTTTTTTAATACTTAGTCACTTTGAAATGGTTAAGTGTAGGAACTTTATAGGGAATTTTTTGTTTTAAATGTGGTTTGATACTTAGTTACTTTAAAAGGGTTAAGTGTAGAGACTTTAAAGGGGATTTTATGTTTTTAATGTGGTTTGGTTTGGATAGTTAGTCAATTAAAAATAGTTAAGTGTAGGGACTTTAAAGTGGATTTTTTTTAATGTGGTTTGGTTTTGCTACTTAGTCGCTCTAAAATTGTTATGTGTAGGTACTTTAAAGGGGATTTTTAGTGTTGAATGTTGTTTGGTTGGTGATTTAGTCACTACAAAATGGTTTAAGTGTGGGGACTTTAACGGGAGTTTTTTGTTTTCAAAATGGTTAAGTGTTGGGACTTTAAATGGTTTTTTTGTTTTTAATGTGATTTGGTTTGCTAATTAGTCACTTGAAATTAGTTAAGGGTAGGAACTTTAAAGGAAATTTTTTGTTTTGAATGTTGTTTGGTAGGTGACTTAGTTACTTGAAAATGGTTAAGGGTGAAGTTTAGGGAATTTAAAGGGTATTTTTTTATTTTTAATGTGGTCTGGTTTTGATACGTAGTCACTTGAAGATGATTAAGTTTAGAAACTTTTAAGAGGATTTTTTGTTTTGAATGTGGTTTGATTTTGATTCTTAGTCACTTGAAAATTATTCAGTGTAGGGACTTTAAAGTATATTGTGTGTGTTGAATGTGGATTGATTTGAATACTTAGTCACTCAAATATGGTTAAGTGTAGGGACTTTAAAGGGAATTTTTTTAATGTGGTCTAGTTTTGACACTTAGTCAATTGAATATGGTTAAGTGTAGGAGTTTTAATGGGAATTTTATGTTTTGAATGTTGTTTGATTTGGATACTTAGACACTTGAAAATTGTTAAGTGTAGGGACTTTAAAGGGTATTTTTCTTATGTGGTTTGATTTTGATATGTAGTCACTTGAAAATTGTTACGTGTAGGTTCTTTAAAGGGGATTTTTATTGTTAAAGGTGGTTTGGTTGGTTAATTAGTAACTTGAAAATGGTTTAAGTGTTGGGACATTAAATGGGATTTTTTATTTTCAATGTCGTTTGGTTGGTGACTTGGTCACTTGGAAATGGTTAAGTGTAGGGACTTTAAATGACATTTTGTGTTTTGAATGTGGTTTGGTTGGTGAATTAGTTACTTGAAAATGGTTAAGTTAAGGGATTTCAAAGAGTATATCTTTGTTTTGAATAGGGTTTGGTTGGTAACTTAGTCACATGAAAATAGTTTCGAATAGGGACTTTAAAGGGAATTTTTTTTTTTCGTATGTGATTTGGTTAGTGACTTAGTTGCTTGAAAATGGTTAAATATAGGGACTTTAAAGGGGATTTTGTCTTTGGAATGTGGTTTGGTTGGTGATTTAGTTACTTGAAAATGGTTAAGTTTAGGGTCTTTAAAGGCGATTTTTTGTTTTGAATGTGGTTTGGTTTTGATACTTAGTTACTTGAAATTGCTTAAGTGTAGGAACTTTAAAGAGGACTTTTTTTTGAGTGTAGTTTGGGTGGTGACTTAGTTACTTGAAAATGGTTAAGTGTAAGTACTTTAAAGGAGATTTTTTGTTTTGAATGTGGTTTGGGTTTGACACTTTGTCACTTCAAAATGGTTAAGTGTAGAGACTTAAAAGAGGATTTTTTCTGTTGAATGTAGTTTGGTTTTGATACTTAGTCACTTGAAAATGGTTAAGTGTGGAGACATTAAAAGAGATTTTGTGTTATAAATGTTTGTTTCATTTTGATACTTAGTCACTTGAAAATGGTTAAGTGTGGAGACTTTAAAGAAAATTTTTTGTTTTGAATTCGGTTTGGTTTTGATACTTAGTCACTTGAAAGTGGTTAAGTATAGGGACTTTAAATGGGATTTTTTTTTTTGAATGTGATTTGGTTGACACTTAGTCACTTGAAAATGGTTAAGTGTATGGTCTTGAAAGGGGATTTTTTGTTTTGAATGCGGTTTTATTTTGATACTTAGTTACTTGAAAATGGTTAAGTCTAGTGAATTTTAACGAAATTTTTTTTTTAAATTTGGTTTTGTTTTGAAACTTAGTCACTTAAAAATGTTTAAGTGTTGAGACTTTAAACGAGATTTTTTCTTTTGACCATGGTTATGTTTTGATACTTAGTCACATTAAAATGGTTAAGTGTCGGGAATTTAGAGGAAGCTTTTGGTTTTGAATGTGGTTTTTTTTGATACATAGTCAGTTGAAAATGGTTAAGTGTTGAGACTTTAAAGGAATTTTCTATTTTTAATGTGGTTTTGTGTAATGTGGTTTTCTTTTGATACTTAGTCATTTTAAAATGGTTAAGTGTAGGAACTTTAAAGAAGATTTTGTGTTTTGAATATGGTTTGGATTTGATACTTAGTTACTTGAAAGTGGTTATGTGTGGGGACTTTAAAGGCGACTTTATATTTTGAATGAGATTTGGTTTGAAAATTAGTCACTTGAAAATGATTAAGTGTAGATATTCTCAAGGGGATTTTTTTTTAATGTGGTTTAGTTTTGTTACTTTGTCAATTGAAAATGGTTAAGTGTAGGGAATTTAAAGGAGATTTTATGGTTTGAATGAGGTTTGATTTAGATACTTATTCACATGAAAAAGGTTAAGTGTAGGGACTTTAAAGGATATTTTTTTTAATGTGGTTTTGTTTTGATACTTAGTCACTTGATAATTGTTAAGTGTAGGTACTTTAAAGAGGATTTTTAGTGTTGAATGTTGTTTGGTTGGTTACTTAGTACCTTCAAAATGGTTAAGCGTTGGAACTTTAAAGGGAACTTTTTTGTTTTGAATGTGGTTTTATTGGTCACTTAGTCACTTTAAAATGGTTAAGTGTAGGGACTTTAAAGGAGATTTTCTGTATTGAATTTGATTTGGTAGGTGAATTAGTTACTTGAAATTGGTTAAGTTTAGGGACTTCAAAGGGGATTTCTTTATTTTTAATGTGGCCTAGTTGGTGACTTAGTCACTTGAAAAAGGTTAAATATAGGGACTTTTAAGGGGATTTTGTCTTTTTAATGTGGTTCGGTTTGTGACTTAGTTACTTGAAAATGGTTAAGTGTAGGGACTTTAAAGTGGATTTTTTGTTTTGAATGTGGTTTGATTTTTATACTTAGACACTTGAAAATGTTTTTTGAATCTGGCTGGTTTTTGATACTTAGTCACTTAAAAATGTTTAACTATAGGGACTTTAAAGAAAATTTTTTGTTTTGAATGTGGTTTGGTTGGTGAATTAGTTACTTGAAAATGGTTAAGTGCATAGACTTTAAAGAGGATTTTTTGTTTTGACTGTGGTTTGATTTTGATACTTAGTCACCAGAAAATGGTTAAGTATTGGGACTTTATATGGGATTTTTTGTTTTGAATGTTGTTTCGTTGGTGAATTAGTTACATGAAAATTGTTAAGTGTAGGGACATTAAAGAAGATTTTTTATTTTGAATGTGGTTTTGCTTTTATACTTAGTCACTTGAAAATGGTTAAATGTAGATACTTTAAAGGGGAAGTTTTGTTTTGAAAGTGGCTTTTTTTTATACTGATTAACTTTAAAATGGTTAAGTTTAGAGACTTTAAAGGGGATGTTGAGTTTTGAATGTTGTAAGGTGAGTGACTTAGTCACTTGAAAATGGTTAAGTCTAGGGACTTTAAAGGGAATTTTGGTTTTGATGCTTAGTCACTTAAAAATGGTTAAGTGTAGTGACTTTAAGGGAATTTTTTGTTTTGAATGTTGGTTGGTTTTGATATTTAGTCACTTAAAAATGGTGAAGTGTAAAAGACTTTAAAGGAGATTTTGTATTTTAAATGTGGTTTGGTTTTGATACTTAGTTACTTGAAAATGGTTAAGTGTAGGGACTTTAAAGGAGATTTTATGTTTTTAATGTGGTTTGGTTTGGATAGTTAGTCACTTAAAAATGATTAAGTGTAGGTACTTTAAAGTGGATTTTTTTTAATGTGGTTTGGTTTTGAAACTTAATCGCCCTAAAATTGTTAAGTGCAGGTACTTTAAAGGGGATTTTTAGTGTTGAATGTGGTTTGGTTGGTGATTTAGTCTCTAGAAAATGGTTTAAGTGTTGGGACTTTAAAGGTATTTTTTTGTTTTGAATGTGATTTGGTTTGATACTTTGTCACTTGAAATTGGTTAAGGTTAGAAACTTCAAATGAAATTTTTTGTTATGAATGTGGTTTGGTTGGTGACTTTGTTGCATGAAAATGGTTTAATGTAGGGAATTTAAGGGGGATTTTCTTATTTTGAATGTGGTTTCGTTTTGATACTTAGTCACTTGAAAATGGTTAAGTTTAGAAACTTTTAAGAGGATTTTTTGTTTTGAATATGGTTTGATTTTGATTCTTAGTCACTTGAAAATTGTTCAGTGTAGGGACTTTAAAGGAGATTTTGTGTTTTTAATGTTGTTTGGTTTGAATACTTAGCCTCTTGAATATGGTTAAGTGTAGGGACTTTAAAGGCGATTTTTTTAATGTGGTCTAGTTTTGACACTTAGTCAATAGGGATTTTCTGTGTTGAGTGTTGTTTGATTTGGATACTTAGTCACTTGAAAATTGTTAAGTGTAGGGACTTTAAAGGGTATTTTTTATGTGGTTTGGTTTTGATACGTAGTCACTTGAAAATTGTTAAGTGTAGGTGCTTTAAAGGAGATTTTTAGTGTTGAAGGTGGTTTGGTTGGGAAATTAGTAACTTGAAAATGGTTAAGTGTTGGGACTTTAAAGGGGATTTTTTATTTTGAATGTTGTTTGGTTGGAGACTTGGTCACTTGGAAATGGTTTAAGTGTCGGGACTTTAAATGGGATATTGTGTTTTGAAAATGGTTTGGTTGGTGAATTAGTTACTTGAAAATGGTTAAGTTAAGGGACTTCAAAGAGTATTTCTTTGTTTTGAATGGGGTTTGGTTGGTAATTTAGTCACATGAAAATAGTTTGGAATAGGGACTTTAAAGGGAATTTTTTTTTTCGTATGTGGTTTGGTTGGTGACTTATTCCGTTGAAAATGGTTAAATATACGGACGTTAAAGGGGATTTTGTCATTTGAATGTGGTTTGGTTGGTGATTTAGTTATTTGAAAATGGTTAAGTTTAGGGACTTTACAGGCGATTTTTTGTTTTGAATGTGGTTTGTTTAGATACTTAGTTACT
>NW_025854151.1:0-9295 GCF_002878395.1 Capsicum annuum
TTTTCCACGAGGAGTGATTCTTTCTGGGCATTTATTTTCTTGAAATTCTCCGTCATTGAAAAACAATGGTTGCAGAAAATAATCTTTCCATATATATATATATATATATATAATATTTTAAATCAATTTGAAGGAAGGTCTAAAAAACAAAACAATATCATCAATGCTTCTAAAGATGAATATATTCATAAATCCGAAACTTCTTTCTTAAAATCATGATTTCTATGCCCATGAGATTTTAGGAAAATCCCGCGTACCTTAAATTAAAAGCTTTTGAATGAAATCTCATGTTAGGGACGCTATACGTACGATTGATGGGTGCTTATTGTAGCCCTTGTGTAACACCCCGCATTTTTGGGCTAGAACGTAAACCGTTATTTCTTCTCATAAAGGTTACAAAAGCCATAAATCCAATGAAAATTTAGTGTGTTGATCAATTATGTAGGGTAGAAATCTATTTGAGCATGAATTAAGATCATAGAAGTCCCCTAACTCAAGGACGAGTTGAAACATTTCCAATCGTTCGAGTTTGAGTAAGCATCGAAACTTGGGTAAACTTCAATCAAACAAAACTCATTGTATATGATGAACCGACTGACCTACTATATACCAAATTGTATATAATTGAATAAGCTTTCCAACGATATAAGATTTGTCAAAATTCAATAACCGGGTAAGGAGTTATGGCTATTTTAAGTTTCAGCTGTAAGCCGAATGCCATTTCAGTGCATGGCGCATCGCGCCAGAGGCCAAAATGGCACTCGTCAATTTCTAGCAAGCCTCTGCGATAGTCTTGCTTCGCGACAAACTTCCAGGTCATAATAATTGGCATTTTTCCAAGCTCTGCGTTGCGCCGGGGCCAAAAAATGGAGCTCCAGTTTTAGAATTTCACTCAAGCGCATTTTGGTCTTTTCTACCTATTCCTACCCTCTATATATGTCCTAGTAATGGGAAAAATCTCATTTTTTCTCTCTTCCATTGCAAGAATTAGGGTTTCCTCCCTATAATTCCAATCCAATTATCTCTAGTAATTCAAAATTCAACCATGGGAATTCGAAACAAATTGGAGATATGGAATCCCCAGATCGTAAGCTTCAAGAAACACCTATTATCTTCCGGAATTAAGGTACGTGGGGTTTTTCTAAAATCTTATGGGCATAGAAATCATATTTTTAGAAAGGAGTTTTCAGATTTATGAATATAATCATGTTTTAGAATACTTGATGGAATTGTTTTGGTCTTTAAGCCTTCCCCCAAATTGATTTGAAATTATATATATATGCAAACATGTGTTTTAAGATTGATTTATTGAAATTTAGAGCATGACTCACATGAAATCCCTCTCTTGATGTGATTGTTTCCACGTTTTCACATGATATAAATTGTTTTGAAATGCATATTGAAAAGCTTGTTACAAAAAGCCTTTATTTGTGAATGATTTGGTTATGAATCTTGAATTCCAAAGAGAGGGTTGTTTATATTGAAAAATGTTGAGAATGCATATAATGAAAGAGTGCATGGATTATGCCAAAAGCACATGACCACCTTATTTTTGAAGAGTTCTTGCATAGTTTTGGCTTATGCTTTCGGGACATGAAAACTCTTATACTATTTGCATGTTTGGGTGGTTTGAACTGTGTTTTAATGAAAGATTATGCTTATTGCATTATGGCTCAGAAATAGGACTTTCAAGTCTTGGTGTGACGACACCAATTCAGATTTTTGCCATGATAATTCCGAATAGATTTAATGTATGTTTGAAATCAGACTTTCTAGATGTTGAAATTAGAAACAAGAATGATTCAGAATAGGATAAAAATTGGGCATAAAGTGAGATTAGTTGGTTCCCCGAAGAAGGCATGAGTTCAGACAACTCATTGCCCAAAACCGTGATTTGCCAATTCGAGTTTATATATTACGCTGGCCTAGAGCCCTATGATGTATCAGATTCAGGAACTCCAACCCTTGCGGCACACTCGGGTTGGAGGTTTCCCCGCTGAGTCAATGACGGATTCCATACTGCTCGTGGAATATCAGACTTTAGGGAATACCACCTAACTCGGAAGTAATAAAAAGATCAGAATTTGAAATGTACAGACAGGTTACATTTTTTCAAAAAGTGCCCATGTATTTCAGAAACCATTTTTATACGTGATGTTTGATAAAGATTTGCTTTGACTATTTTATCTATGTAAAAGATTTATTTTGGATTGATTTGCATACTAGTACATTTGTATTGACCCTCCCTCCTCCCTCCAAGTTTTGAGGCTCAGTCTAGGGGTCCAGTTAAATAGTAGATATTTCTGATCGCATATCAGATTATGCAGTGGTGAACCTTCTATGATCCAGAAGGCCTAGTTATTTTTGAATATTTATCCTTAGTCATGTTTTGGCCTACTAGGGGCCTTGTGCCAATTTTCTGATAGTTTTGTGTAGTTCATAGTAGAGATTTCGCAGTCTGATTCAGACATTATTATTCAGATATATCTTGGATTTCAGTTTTCAGTATTATGATCACATTTAGATTGGCCATGTTTTCGTATTAGATTTCTATTTCCGTATTATCTATCATCATATGAATTATGTGCATGACTACCATTTAGATAGGAGTGTTTCAGGCCTACATGGTTCGGAATGCTCGTCACGGCCAGGGCCCTAGTTTGGGTCATGAAAAACTTGATATCAGAGCACGGTTCATGGTTCTAGGGTGTCTGCAAAATCACATCAGGTAGAGACTTGTTTATGGGTGTGTAGCACGCCAAACTTATAAGCAGGAGGCTACAAGACATTTAGGAATGTCTCCCTTTCTTCATGTTCAAGTTCGTGCAATAGTGTCAGAATGTTCCTCCTTCATACTATAATTTGTGCTATGGTGACGTCCATATGAAAGTAAAATCACCCCAAATTCTTTCCTTACTCTGATGTTCTCAGACGCATCATATTTCTGGGGTGATTTAAGTGCAGAAGTTTAGAGTCTAAATAGTATTATCCCTTTGGATCGCTTCATATAAATCTTAAAATTGTGGAAGTACTTGAGAAGAGTCTATTATTGCTTCAGAGTGTATTGTTTCTACTGTGAACCTTGGTCTTGACGAAATTATGCTTTTCAGCCTTCTGTATTGAGTATATTCGGCCCTTTTCAGAAATTTATGTTGCACATGTCATGCTTAAGGGAAAAGATGTGTAGTAGAAGTGTTGGAATTTTATTTCCACCCAAATAGTAGTATAAGTTAAAGTGTCGGTGTCATGATCTATTGGTAGCTAGTAACGCGTGTGGATTGTATGATAATCTGTGTGGGAAATATTTGACTCAGATTTTTATCTATACAAAGTAAGATGTGTATTCTCAGATTATGGAATATTGTGTGACAAGTTTCTATCTCTTGAGAATATTTTATCATCGTGTTGTGAAACTAAAAAGTCTAGTGAAACCATGTGAGGCCTATTTCGATTCACTAGCAACTTATTGTCCAACTTGTTGTTCTTGTGTTAGTTTAATATATGTATAGCTAAATCTGTTTTCATGAGATTGAGTTGGTAAAGAGGTGATTCATCCTTTTGTATTAGTTTAGTAGAAGGTAGAGAAGGAGTTGTTATTCAGGAAAATTTGTCGGTTGCTTGAAGTGTAAAAATGGCTATATTAGCCAGTAAGTTATAATTATAGACTCATGGTTGTTGTGGAAATTGAGGGTAGTCTAAATGTGTGATTGAGTAAGTAAGTATGAGGTGAGAAATCCGCATAAGTAGATAAGATTGTATGGGGTTATAATATCAGATTAAGGTTGATCATGTCTATTATGTGACCTTACCCCTTGACTTTTTCGTTGGTAGTTGTAAACTAGTATTACTTATGAGAAGGTATGTAGTAGATTTGTAGATATTTGGGTAGAATGTCCCAATTTGATGGATTAGTATATTTATATTATGTTGCATCCTTCATTGGTGGTAAATGATTGATACTAAACTATAGGCTTGAACTTAAATGGTGTGGTGGTAAATATTGGCAAGAGTTTGATGATGTATGTTTTGAAATTAGTAGGATTGATATGTTGGAAATAGTACGTGCTAATGAGTTATGATAAGAAAGATCGTAAGGTCAAGATCGATTATTGTTGTTATGAAGTTCTAGTGTACTAGTATTTCTTGATGTTTATTTCATGGTTTCCTAGTGATAATCATGCGTAAGGTTGGGTTGTAAAATCATGTATAGCTCTAGACATTAAGTTTTGAACAGTTGAAGTCCATGAAGGTGGATGTAATGATTTCTTGGTTAATGATGCTAGTTATATGGAAGTGACCTAATAGGCTTGAACGGTGTATGAAATGCCTTAAGTTTAAGTTTATTTATAATGAAGTATAATGTTGTAGGTATAGTGTGTAAGTATGCCCAATGTGATAAGGATTTGTGGCATTTTTTCTAAGTCTATTACATGTTGCGTGTGGCTAGTAGTATCGTTGAGTTGCTAGATGGAGAAAGACTAATAGATGTTATACGGGTTCTAAATAGCTAGGTTAAAGAGTTTTGATTGATAGTGTTGAGCCTTTTTATATGATCTCGATTCTCACAGTAATGAGACATAAGTTTGGAGTCACGATATTGGTAGGCTATATCGAAAGTGGTATGGTTCATCAAAGGATTGGTGATATCCATGTTAAGTGTTAGAATCTAAGTTTGAGTTTTGAAGGATGAACCGATAGAAATTAGTGTGCGAGACTTATACTATGACAATTGGGGCTATCAAAATATAGAGTGTATCCCAGAAGGTAGTATTAGCAGTGGGATTTCCACTTTCATGTGTGGTCTTTTGGGTTAAGTTCTATTAATTTTGCGTATTGTCATATTTCAGACCCTAGAGTGCAGTGAGTGCAGTTAAGCTTAAAGTCTAGTAAGGAATCTCCCAAACTTAAGACGATGGCTTAAAGCCAAGGGGGAGATGATAGAACAAGTAACTAAGTCCGACCCTCAGATTCTAGTAGTGATATCAGTATGGCATAGAATGTCAAAAGGGAAGGGTGAGGCTCAACCCATTCCTGTCTCAGTATTTTTCAATTATCCTAATGCCTACTCATACCTCATATTTCAGTTCCATGATCATAGTTCATGTTGATGTATATGATAGAGAATCACGTGCTCCTCTAGATTTCCTAAATGAGGAACTTCAGTTTATTCAGCAGTCGGAATCATATTCCATATGTTATGAACTCTAAATTGAGGTCATACCATGTATTCGTGCTTTATAGTGTGCTCAGTTCCCATAATTCATGCTATACTCTTTGTGATGGGCGAAATATAGTTCATAGCCATGTGTGCCCCAATTCAGATTTTTCTTTGATAAATCTCAGATATTGATTTGCTATTCCTCAGGCCTCAGTTATGCGTCAAGTTTCATATAATATCCTTCCATGCTTCAAGATCTTATGTTCTAGCCTTTTGTGACTCCTTCTTATGTGAGGATGGTTGTGAGGAGTAAATGTTTCTTGTTGATGGAAGATCATAGTATGCTTGTTTTAGATAAGGCCAAATCTTTGATATATGAGATGGTTAGTGGGAATCTGTGTGTGTATGTTCTGGGGGTAGCGCGTGGGAGTTATATTAATAGTGGTTTGCAGAATATATGTAGTATGTCTTTATAGGTGTTTCCTTGAAGTTCACATCTAGTTATGAAATAGGCTCGAATGACATGTTGGGATGGTAGTGGAGGAATGCAATATGCGCTAGTGAATTCATAGTAATAGTTCAAAGCTAGCCATTGAAGTGGTAAGGCATGATATGCTTAGGGTATGATCTTTTAAGAGATATAGAAAGTGGAATCTTATGGTTTAAATTGGTATCGTGGAGTGGCATGTAGTATTTTGTGAGGTGGAGTTAGGACTGCTCACGGTGAAGAGGATTTAAGTTACTAGAGACATTAGTAGAAAGATTTATAAATGCAAATACGATAACAAATAAGTTGAATCGAATGAATGTGGTATCTACGGGAAATAGTATAGTTAAGGGATACTCTAGAAGTGTGCTAAGCTTGAAAGTAAGAAGTTGTATTGCCAAAGGCCTGGTAATTCTATCTTAATTTATGAGTTATATGTCTATATTCCAGGCCGTAGAGTAATGTCAATGTTGGGATCCTATAGTTGGATGTCTTGTGTGACTCATGACCAAAAGTCTTTTACTATCTAATGCTACTAGAACCTTTTTAGTAAGAGTGTTGATAAGATACTCCAGATTGGGTATAAGTTTCCAGTATAGTTCAGTTTGTGTGGCCAGCAAATCAGTTCAGCAGTCAGATTCGCATGACTTGTTTTCTCGTCTTTTCATTTAATCATTCCACCCAAAAATCTCAGATATGTTATGTTACTATTTCAAGATAGAGTATACTAGTAGTTATGAGTACAGATCAGTTCATAAGTCATGTACTAGATTCAGGTTCTAGATGATCAGTTATGATTCAATTCATAGGTGCCTAGTGCATCGCATCAGTTTTTCCGAGTATCTTACTGAATTGACAATTCATAGAAGGACATAGTGTCCCAAGGGGGAGATACCCCATTCAGTTGCATGCATGGATTCTTATTACAAGCTTCGCATCAGTTATTACCGTGTATTCAGTCATATGTTTATACGTCAGTTCAGTCTGATATGCATGCATTAAAAAAATGCATGATCAATAGAAAAAGTTCAGCTTATGAAAGTAGCTTCAGTCGTACATTCCATGCATCAGATATGTATTTCCAGTATAAAAATTCAGAACATCAGCAGTTCCAGTCCGATAGTCATGTTTCAGATCAGTGTATTCTTTCTTAGATAACATATCATGTCCGCATTATTCTATACCTTAAAGCGTCAAAGTACCTACCCATCATTCAGGGACGAATGATTTCAAGGGGGAGATAATATAACACCCCATATTTTTGGGCTTGAACGTAAACCATCATTTCTTCTCAGAAAGGTTACAAAAGCCATAAATCCAATGCAAATTTAGTGTGTTGATCAATTATGTAGTGTCAAAATCTATTTGACCATGAATTAAGATCATAGAAGTCCCCTAACTCAAGGACGAGTTGAAAGATTTCCAATCGTTCGAGTTTGAGTAAGCATCGAAACTTGGATCAACTTCAATCAACCATAACTCAATGTATATAATGAACTGGGTTGCCTACTATATAACAAATTGTATACAATTGAATAAGCTTTCCAACGATATAAGATTTGTCAAAATCTGATAACTGGGTAAGAAGTTATGGCTATTTTAAGTTTCAGCTGTAAGACGAATGCCATTTTAGTGCATGGCACATCGCACCAGAGGCCAAAATGGCACTCATCAATTTCTAGAAAGCCTCCGCGATAGTCCCGCTTTGCGACAAACTTCCAGGTCGCAATAATTGGCATTTTTCCAAGCTCCGCGTCGCGCCGGGGCCAAAAAATGGAGCTCCAGTTTCAGGATTTCACTCAAGGGCATTTTGGTCTTTTCCACCCATTCCTACCCTCTATATATGTCCTAGTAAAGGGAAAAATCTCATTTTTTTCTCTCTTCCATTGCAAGAATTAGGGTTTCCTCCCTATAATTCCAATCCAATTATCTCTAGTAATTCAAAATTCAACCATGGGAATTCGAAACAAATTGGAGATATGAAATCCCCAGATCGTAATCTTCAAGAAGCACCTATTATCTTCCGGAATTAAGGTACGTGGGGTTTTCCTAAAATCTTATGGGCATAGAAATCATATTTTTAGAAAGGAGTTTTCAGAGTTATGAATATAATCATGTTTTAGAATACTTGATAGAATTGTTTTGGTCTTTAGGCCTTCCCCCAAATTGATTTGAAATTTTATATATATATATATATATATGCAAGCATGTGTTTTAAGATTTATTTATTGAAATTGCGAGCATGACTCACATGAAATCCCTCTCTTGATGTGATTGTTTCCATGTTTTCACATTATATGATTTGTTTTGAAATGCATCTTGAAAAGCTTGTTACGAAAAGCCTTGATTTATGAATGATTTGGTTATGAATCTTGAATTCCAAAGAGAGAGTTGTTTATATTGAAAAATGTTGAGAATGCATATAATGAAAGAGTGCATGGATTTTGCCAAAAGCATATGACCACCTTATTTTTGAAGAGTTCTTGCGTAGTTTTGGCTTATGCTTTCAGGACATGAAAACTCTTATACTATTTGCATGTTTGGGTGGTCTGAACTGTGTTTTAATGAAAGATCATTCTTACTACATTATGTCTTAGAAATAGGAATTGCAAGTCTTGGTGTAACGACACCAATTCAGATTTTTGCCATGATAATTCAGAACAGATTTAATGCATGCTTGAAATCAGATGTTGAAATTAGAAACATGCATGATTCAGAACAGGATTAAAATTGGGCATAAAGAGAGCTTAGGTGGTTCCCCAAAGAAGACATGAGTTCAGACAACTCATTTTTCAAAATCGTGATTTGCGGATCCGGGTTTATATATTACGCTAGCCTAGAGCCTTGTAGCGTATCAGATTAAGGAACTCCAACCCTTGTATCATACTCGGGATGGAGGCTTTCCCACCGAGTCAATGGTGGATTCCATATCGCCCGTGGAATATCAGACTTGTAGGGGATACCACCTAACTCAGAAGTAATGCACACATCAGAATTTCAAATGTACAGGTAAGTTACATGCTTTCAGAAAGTGCCCATGTATTTTAGAAACCGTTTTTATGCATGATGTTTGATAAAGATTTTCTCTCACTATTTTATCTATATAAAAGTTTTATTTTGGATTGCTTTACGTACCAGTACATTTGTATTGATCCCCTCTCCTCCCTCCAGGTTCTGAGGCTCAGTCTAGGGGTCCAGGTAAATAGTAGATATTTCAAATCGCAGATCAGATTGTGAAGTGGTGAGCCTTCTATGATCCAGAAGGCCTGTTTATTTTCGGATATTTATCCTTAGTCATGTTTTGGTCTACTGGGGGCCTTGTCTCAGTTTTCAGACAGTTTTGTGTAGTTCATAGTAGAGATTTCGCAACTGAGTCAGACATTATTATTCAAATATATTTTGGATTTTAGTTTTCAGTATTATGATCACATTTAAATTGGCCATGTTTTTGTATTAGATTTCTATTTCCGCATTATCTTTTATCATATGAATTATGTGCATGATTAGCAGTTAGATAGGGATGTTTTGGGCCTACATGGTTCGGAATGCTCATCATGGCCAGGGCCCCGGTTCGGATCGTGACACCTCGCAATGGGGATTCCGATTCTTGAAGAATTAAGGAAAAGCTACAGTTAAATCTTGAGTTGTTT
>NW_025854152.1:0-1519 GCF_002878395.1 Capsicum annuum
CCAATATAATACTAATGATTTATCTATATTCCTATCTGTTACTGCTACTGAATAATTTGCACTTATTATAAATTTGAATTTTTGGTATATTAGATTTCCTTTTACGGCAGTTATTATGCTTTTTTCTATAGGTTTTATAATTCTATCGTCTGCTAAATATAATTCTAATTTTATTTGTTTCTGACTCTTACATATCAATAGCATTGACAATTTACTAAATCTTCATAGGTCCCCCACGGAACAAACAACACCAACCCAGAATCTTATTATGTTACACAATCTTAGAAATGCAATGCATGTGGTGCAAGCGTATACTCTAATTTCTAGCCTCAATTAAGGGCATGAAATACAATGCATATACACCATGCAAATGGCGATCAATACAAAAATTATATTACAACATCAATTTCAGCTAACCTTAAACCCATACAAAAATGGTAAATTGTTATGCAAGCCGACAAGACCACCATATTATTTAAAGGTATGTAAATGCGTGAAAATGAATGTACAAGTTAAGAACCAAACATATAACACATAGATACGAATGAACTCTCCATTTTATACCTATGTATTCCACAAACTCCACGAAGCAACCTTCCAAGAGGATATCACATGTACAAATTGTCTTCCTATCTAATATAAAACTATTTCTCCATACTAAATTTAATAGCCGAAATTAATACCAAACCTACTCTATACTAATCCTAGTACAAAAATTATCCTCCGTCAGATTTATTTATGACTAAGGCTCTTACTAAGTAAAATTCTCAACCTATCACCACATTCCTTAAGTTGAGCATATGACATACATTTATTCTAAATTGCGTGCCAGATTCTTAATAACTAAGTAGTTAAATATTTCTAATCTTATAGATATGTTATTGTTGCATAGTGAATGATATAGTTTCAATAACATATATGACACATATAAAGTTCAATAATCACACCAGGATGACTTTAATATATCCATAAATACAAAATAAACACATTATATAATCCCAAAAAATCGTCAAATAGCTCACCAAAAACACACTAAACTAGAAAACTCTAAGATTATAAAGTCATGCAAAAAAAAATAGTCATTACTTACCTCAAATTAGAACTTGAATGACTTAAGTAGATAATTCTCTTTCCTTTTGATGGACAAATAAAGTGATGAAAGTAATTTTCCCACCTACAACCTCATCAACGCATGTCTATATATACATATATAGGTATAACGAGACAAGTACTATATTAATTTATCAAGTGAAAAATTAACTCAACAAGGTGCAATATGGAAAGAAATCTAGGAAAGCATAATAGTGTAGAATATATACATATATATACAGAAAAATTGTTGGCAATATTAATAACTAAGAAGAATCAAAAGTCATGTCATTTACTCAAAGGTGTTAAATTGCCACCTATTAGTTAAATTGATTTGTTGTCCTCTCCTTATAACTATACGTGGAGGTTGAGGTTCCACCCACACCACTAAAATCATTTTTCCTTATCTTATTATATATATATATATATA
>NW_025854153.1:0-1782 GCF_002878395.1 Capsicum annuum
AATGATGGAGTTGTAATGTCCAAGTTAGGTAAATGATTAGAGGTCGGGAGACCATGATCATGCGATAAATCCTATGAATCTATAAACAAGATAAGCAATCTAACGAATGAAGTTCAATAGCATAGTATGATTGTTCATAGTGCCTTAACCCTGGGCTTTCCTCCATTGATTGTCTCAAGTCTTTATTTTACGAACCGTGTACTTTACGTTTAGTTTATCAATTTCAAAACTCTTTTGGTTACGCTTGCACCATTCTAATCTTAATAGTTGAACTGGAGTTTGATAGTTGCTTAACATTAGTCCCTGTGGGATTGGTACTTGGCTTGTAAAAGGGCCACTTTACTACTTGTAAGGCCACGTACACTTGCATGTGCGCTTGGGCGCAACAATAAGCTTGATTTTAGAACGAGGGAAAGATAGACAATATAATGATTCTATCCTCATATTTCATGAGAATTATATTAACGTTTATAAAAAAGAGCACATGACATAGGGTGGTGCCTTAGTGGCGGGGGAAGGTTTAGCTTTACATACCTTAGTACTTTACTAGATACAATAGTCTCCCGAGCCTCAAACAATTCAACCCGCGATAGTGTAGCCTTTATCCTTCCAACCACCAATTCAAGCTATCCGATAGGCAATCTACTAGCTACATATATAACATAAATATCCAACAATGATCCATAGATGCATTTAACAATTTATTCCGATTACCTTCACTTACACCTAACATTAATCAAATTTCTTAATAAGAATCCGAAATGAATTCCTTAATTTTTGACTTATAGAATCCAATAACCAATTTGCCCAAATGATAGGAATTTTAAAAAAGTCCCATTCTTATCATAATTTCAGATTTTCCTTTCCTCAAGAACCCTAACTAATAGAACCCACTTCAAGAGCTAGTATCAAGATTTAGATTAGCTATTCCCAAATACTTATCCATAATTAAATTCAAGAAAGGGGGTAGAGAATTTATCTTTTGAAATTTAATGCCAACTCTAAATTTGAAATTGATTCCGTGATATTGAAAGAAGAAAGGACAAAACAATAAAAATACTAGTAGTACTGTTTCTTCTCATTTCGGAACCACAAGCAAGAACCCAATCAATTTCTTCCTTTTTGTATTTGTTGCAAGAAGAAGAAGATAAAATTATTAAGGCCATGTACCACTCTTATACGTTTTTTTCCTTGTTTCTGGAAAGAGTTCCAGTGAACTCTAATCTTAGATCTTTCCTCTTTTTCTTTTCTTATTCAATTAATACATATGTAGGGTTTTTGCCCTTTCCCTTTTCTTTCCATTTTTGGTGAAGTACTAGTATAGCCACTTGACTTTCCCCAAGATCAAACAAAGTGTGACTCTTTATATATTTTTTTCTTCTAATTGTCAGTTCACCTAATGAATCGTAGGAAATAGTCAAAGTGACCCATAAATTAAAACACACATGTATTAAATTAGTAAAATTTTAATATTCTTTCTCCTACTAGCAACAACCACACTAATATACATTCTACACCATTTGTTAATGCACCACAATTCTCATTATAGACCAAGCATTGTACTTGTTTCAGTGTTAACTTAATTCAAAATTTTCTGAGGTGCTACAATCTCCCCAACTTAGGATCATTCATCCTCGAATGATGCTTGTAATGTACTTTATCATCCATAACTATCCAAGACATCCATAAAATCACTTAATCAATTTCAATATCAGTTGACCCCATCATAAGGTTTTAAAATTTGGCTAACTCTCCAAATTTCCAAAAATTTTGCTAGAGTTT
>NW_025854154.1:0-4143 GCF_002878395.1 Capsicum annuum
ATATTTTTGAGTCAAATTTATGTCAAGACAAGTGAGGAAGGACTTCAAAACTTGCTACCAACTCCTTCAGTTGTGCAAAGTAAGATAAAGGGCCGACACACAAAGATGACATGTTTCAAAAATAAAGCAAGGTACTCGAGAATGCTTGTCATCCGACAGTTTTTTGGACTCATAAGACCATAAAAGGTGCATTAGAAGTTAAATACAGAGGCATCACATAAGAGAAATATGATTTGAGTCAAGGGTTTCAATAGTCAGAATTGTGTGTCAAGAATACGATAAGTTAGCAATACTTATCAATGATTTGAAATAGAGCCGAGTATGACAAGTGCAAGAGCAATTACCTTGAAAGCTAAAGCCATAAATCAACCACCATATTTTAAAATTTAAAAGTTTTCTTTGTATGAAACATAAACACATGTTACCTTCAAATCAAGGGCTTCAAAGCCTAAATATCAAAAGATGCAATTCCTCACTTTTGAAAATGCAAGAGGCAATATTGCTACACATGTTTAGTAATTACAATCATGGTAAAACTCATCAATATTTACTCCTAGAATACACACTTTCTAGTCGAGTCATTCCATTTAACCCCTAGGAGATGCATTTTCTTTTTTGGGTAATTTAAGTTTCATGTGTTAGGTGACGCACTTCCTATCTTGATCTATTACTCGTAGAAGACGCACTTTCTAGTCGAGTCTTTCCATTTAACCCCTAGGAGACACACTTCCTAGTCTGAATAATTCAAGTTTTGTTTGTTAGGTAACACTCTTCCTAACTTGAACATTCACTCCTAGAAAACACACTTTCTAGTTGAGTCATTCATTTAATCCCTAGAAGACACACTTTCTAGTCAAGTCATTCCATTCAACCCCTAGTAGACGCACTTCCTAGTCAGGGTATGTCAGTTTTTATTTTTTAGGTAACGGATTTCCTAACTTTAACATTCACTCCTAGAAGATCCACTTTCTAGTTGAGTCATTTCATTTAACCCCTGGGAGGCACACTTCCTTATCTAGGTGATTTAAGTTTCATGTGTTAGGAGACACACTTCCTAATTTTGGTCATCAGTTTTACTCTAAAGAGACGCATTTCTTTAGCAGGGCCTTGATTCACCCTCTTTATTGTATTTTTCAAACATTGTGATCTGATAATGCTCACAAAATTTTCTAGGGTAAAATGGGGCAAAAATTTTGTCCGTGTTTATTAGAAATTTATTTTTGCACAGGACCCTCCTGAAGAATGAGAATTTATTTTTCGAACAGGACCCTCCTGAAGAATGAGAATTTACTTTTTGCTCAGGACTCTCCTGAAGAATAGGAATTTACTTTTTGCTTAGGACCCTCCTGAAGAATGAAAATTTATTTTTTGTACAGGACCCTCCTGAAGAATGGGAATTTACTTTTTGCTTAGGACCCTCCTAAAGAATGAGAATTTATTTTACGTCCAGGACTCTCCTGAAGAATGGGATGTTATTTTTCTGCTTCACCTTTTATTTTGAGTTTAGGAATATATTTGAAAAATCAGAAAAAATAAGTTCAGGAGCCCGCCTGAAGAACAGGGTGAAGAAAAAGAAATTCTAGGAGCGCGCCTGAAGAACAGGGTGAAGAAAAATAAGTCTAGAAGCCCGCTTGAAGAACAGGGTGAAGAAAAAGAAAGTCCAGGAGCCCGCCTGAAGAACAGGGTGAAGAAAAAGAAAGTCCAAGAGCCCACCTGAAGAACAAGGTGAAGTAAAAGAAAGTCCAGGAACCCATCTGAAGAACAGGGTGAAGAAAAAGAAAGTTCAAGAGCTCGCTTGAAGAACAGCGTGAAAGGAAAAACAAGTTAGGAGCCCACCCGAAGAACAGGATGAAGAAATAGCAAATCAGGAGCCCGCCTGAAGAACAAGGTGAACATTATTAGTTGCAAGTCAGGTGCCCGCCTGAAGAATAGGGTGAATTTTTAAGTTCAAGTCATGAAGATTCAAATCAAAATTCCTGAGAAATTGCATTTTGTTTTTATATTTTTTATTTTTTATTTTTGTTATTCATTTGAATGTAAAAAGCAGAAGTCGTTAACCGGAAACTCGAACGGAATATCACTCAACGTCTAACTCATTCTCTCACCATGTCACCTTTGAACTACATGTGACTTGATTTCTTTAAAACCCGGGATATGTAGGCGCGGTCACATCTTTTATTTTATTTTATTTTATCTTTACTTTTAGAATAATCGGAGGGTCAAAAATCTCCTCTTTGTCTACTTTTTTGGATGAAAATTCTGCGATATTTCAAACACAGAGGGACAAAATGTATACATGTGATTTTGACCCTCCCCGAGTTTAATATATATTTTTTTTGATATTAAATATTTATTTATGTCAAAATACTATCTTTAGTTCTTATTTCATTTTTTGTAGATTTCATTTTATAAATTGTAAAAAAAATTCAAAAAATAAAGTTACATTTTAGGATGTTTTTGTTTTTATTTTTTAAAAAAATAATAGAAAATTTTTTCAAAAATATTTTCTTTTAATTTAGATTTTTATAAATAAGCTAGTAATTTTATTTTCTCTTAATTATATTTTATTTTAGGTTAGTAATATTTTAATTATATTTTTTTCAAGTATAAAAAAAATTAGTTAGTTGATATTTTATTATTATTATTATTTATTTTATATATAATTTATTTATTTATTTAAAAAAAAGGGGATCATTATCCTAAAAAAACTACCCCAACAACCCCTAATTTCCCTCAACTCCCTCACTTCCTACCCTACACACCCCTATATTACACACACAGACAACACAAGAGGAAGACACGGACGAAAAACAAAAGGGGGGATAAGGATTTAAAAAAAGACAACCAAAGAAAGAAAACACTAAGGGTGCATTTGTTTTTTTTTTAACATTCAGAAGTCTGAATCTGAATGCACATCTGAATGATTAAAATATTATTTTTAGATCTGAAAACTGAATGATTAAGACTGTTTATTTTTCAACATCTGAAAGTGTAAAATTTTTTATATGTATATATAATAAAATAAAAAATATAATTCAAGTAAAAAATTAATTATATATTAGAAAAGTATGTAATTTAATACAAAAAATTATAATTTGATTGAGAAATTTATGTTTGTTAGTGATAGTGGAGATGGCTTATAATGGTGGTTGTGGTGACAATGATTGATGTTAGTGATTAATAATGTTGGCGGTGATAGTTATGATGCTTGGTATTATAGTGATTGTTATGATGGTGATTATTGATGGTGGTGATGGTGGTTGTGATATGACGTTGCTTGATGTTAGTAGTTTGGGGTGTTGATTGTGTTGGCTGAAACATGAATGCAAAACGGTTGATGTGTTGGTGCTAGTTGGAAATATTGTTTGTTGTGATGGTTGAGATGGTTGTTAGTAGAGATAAATTGTAGTGATGATAATGGTTGAAGTGGTGGCAGAGGTGGCATTACTAGAGACAATGGTGATGGCGGCCGAAGAATGTGTGGAGGTTGTGATGTATTAGTGGTAGTTAGTGGTGGTGCTAGTTGTGATAAATGGGTTGGTCGGTAGTAGGAATTGGCCAGTAGTGGTTGATGATTGTGGTGCTGTTGATGGCGGTAAATATAATTAGAATAATAGATATAGTAGGTGTGGTAGCAGTTGACAATAGTGGTTGGCAACGATATTTGTTGTTGATGGTGGTTATGATGGCGAAGGTGGTTATTGGTGGTGGGTGGTGGTTGACAATGGTGGCGGTGGCAGAGGTAGTTAGTGGTAGTGACTGCTGATTATGAATACAGTGGTGAATATTATCCAACACCAGAGCATCTCTTCAGACCTATTAAGACTTGATTCTAGATCTGAATGATTAAGACATATTCAGACCTATTAAGAGTTAAAATCTTAATAAAAACAAATACACTTAATGGTCTGAAGTTTGAACCATTCAGATTCAGAGTTTCGTTAAGTGCAAATAAATTAGGCCTAAGAGAAGGAGAAGGAACGAAAAAGAGGCATGCAATATATATGCCTGCATTACAAAACAAAAAGAAAAAGGAGAGAAAACAATTTTAAAAAAAATGAGAAACACCCATTTTGATAATTAAGATTCCCTCAAGCATTTTGCTTCAACCAGTAACATTGATACACCATCTTTCTCTACTCA
>NW_025854155.1:0-1543 GCF_002878395.1 Capsicum annuum
CTTCATTAAAAGTTTTTGCTTTATACAGAATTGTCTTTTCACAATTTTTTCCTAATATTTAAGAGTTAAAAATTAATTAAATATATTTATTGTAAAACTTTTCTTTATTAGAATTCATCAGAATTAATGACAACTAATACTCTTTCCATTAGGTTAAAAATTCTAAATCAACTAAATTTGATTTTAAGAAGATTTAAAAAATCTATAAATCTACATCTATAATTTATTAAAAATGTGAAGATCATTAGAAAAGTAATAGTTTAAAACCAACTAAAATTTGATTTTTGCAAAGTTGCCCAAATATTAGTATAGCAAGTGATTGTTTTTTGCTTTGCATAGAATTAGGACTTGATTTATGTATTTTACAAAAGTACTTTTTACATCTTCTTTTTTGAATTTTTTTATAAAAAATCAAAGTTGATTTGGGATTATTGTTTCTAAATAAGTTAAATTTTTTAAATAAGTTAAAATTGTACATTATTTAGGTTGGGGGTCTTTGCTTTAGCCGAAATCATCTTTTCACTATTTTTTTCTAGTATTAAAAAGTTAAAAATTAATTAAATATATTTATGATAAAATCTTTCCTTATTAGAAGTCTTCAGAATTTCACTATTTTTTTCTGATTTAAGAGTTGAAAATTAATTAAATATATTTATGGTAAAACCTTTTCTTATTAGAAGTCATCAGAATTAATGGTAACTAATACTTTTTTCATTAGGTTAAGAATTCTAAATCAACTAAGTTTGATTTTAAGAAGATTTAAAAAATCTATAAATGTATAAATCTACATTTACATCTACAATATATTAAAAATGCGAAGACCATTAGAAAAGTAATAGTTTAAAATCAACTAAAATTTGACTTTTGCAAAGTTGCCCAAATATTAGTATAGTAAGTGATTGTTTTTTCTTTGTATAGAATTAGGACTAGATTTATTTATTTTACAAAACTACTTTTACGTCTTCTTTTTTGAACTTTTCAAAAAAAATCAAAGTTGGTTTGGGATTATTGTTTTAAAATAAGTTAATATTATACATTATTTGGGTTGAGATTTTTTTTAAAAAAATAAGTGTAAGTATACATAATTTAGGTTTTTGAAATTAATTAAAGTCCTTATTTCATCAGAAATCATGATATTTAATACTTCTAAATCAATTAAAACTTCACCTTATATAAAAATAACTTTTACAAAGTCTATTTAAGTTAAATTTTCAATCAAATTTTACAAGGTACGTAAACATTGGCTTATTCTATTTTTAGTTTTCTTCTTAATTTTAATTTTGATTCGAGTCATATTATTGCGTTCATTGTCATCATCCTCTTTGTCTTTCTTTATTTAATTTTCAGTTCACTTACTTCTTTCTTTTATCTTACTTTTTGCAGGTTTCAAAACGTACGCAGGGGAAAACAAGTTTATGTACAAATTTTTCTTATTTGATGAAATCTTGATAGTATCTATGATCAAGATGATAAATTTGTTTGTGATTTGAGGTAAGTTTTTTTAAAATTTTTAGTATATTTTAGAAGTTTACAATAAATAAAT
>NW_025854156.1:0-2433 GCF_002878395.1 Capsicum annuum
TTTTTTTAAAATTTTTAGTATATTTTAGAAGTTTACAATAAATAAATTATTATCTATTCTTGATAGACAATTGCTAATTGAGAAGTTAATAATTAATCATGTATTATTGGTAGATAAATGTTAATTGATAAATATTTTGTGATTTTTGTATTTAATGACTCATATGCAATTAATAATTTAAAACTAACTTATTTGCAATTTTAAAGTCCTAAAAATATGTAGTAAAAAAAAAATTATCAATAGTGTAGGTAAATTTTACGCAGAAAAGGACTCCTAATTTTACTATTTCACGGACTCTATGTGTACGTAGCATATGTGTGCATTTTTTTAATGTTTTACACTCATCTTAATTGTTTTATCAAATTACTTGAAAATTACATAATGAAAAGACACTAGTATATATATATATATATATATGTATATATATATATTTTCGATAATTAATTTTTATGGAAAGAGAATGACAGCAGCATATAAGCTTCTGCCAGCTCACCATGGTTGTATGATACGTATTAATATTTATATTTTTTTATACCTATAATCTATAATATATTAAAAGTGTGAAGGGCAGTAGAAATATTATTTGACTTTTTGCCGTTCATTAAAAATGTCTATTTTTAGAGAAAATCGTCTTTTTACTATTTTTCTAATATTTAAGAGTTTAAAAATTAATTAAATAATTATAGTAAACCTTCCTTATTAGAAGTCATCAGAATTAGTGACAATTAATACCTTTTTCATTAGTTTAAGAATTTCGAATTTAAAAAATCTAGAAATAAATATGAAAGTATTAGAATAAGAAAAATATAAGAAATATCAAATTTGTCAAAGTTTTAAGTAAGTAATCAAAATTTTCTAAAGATTTAACTTTAAAATAAAGAAAGATTTTAAATATAGAAAAAAATAGGCGTACTACAAATATGGTTCAAATCGATGTGCTCTCTTAACCTCTAGCAACAAGAAAAACAGGTATTGCATGACAAACGTAAAAGTGATGATTCATTAACCACTTGAAACTTTTGGTGGTAAAATATATATGTGCTTACAATAAAATATATGTTTTGAACTTTTTGCACTTCATTTAAAACTTTCGTAATAGATAAAATCATCTAATTTTAAATAATCAAAAGTTATACGTGCGAGACACGTGCGACTAAACTAGTATATATATATATATAAGAAGGCTTAGAAATTTGTTGATGTACCATACCTCTGAGGTCATCATTCATAATTTATCTATTTATTTAATTTTTAACTTTTTCTTTATTCCATTTTATTAATTATTTCCTTTTAACACTACCCATTTAATCAACTTTACCCCACACGCGTAGCAAAGAAGCATTAGTTCGCCTCCGTTCAAACAAGCATCTTGGCTTTCCCTTTTCTTTCTTCTCAAAAAAAAAATCTAAAGTCAAGTAATCTATATTACTACTATATATAAGGGAGGATCTTTCTTTTTGGTAGTTCTCATAAACTTTTTAATGTAATTAGATAACCATATGTGTTTACTTATTTTCCATACCTTTTATTAAATAACCACTTTGTGGGAATACACTCAGTTTTTTGTTGTTGTCCTTATTTATTATTTTATGATATTTTTATTTGAGATTTGTAATTGAACTATACATAGTATTCTTTTTTTTTTTTTTTTAGAATTTTCTTCTTATTCCTTATTAGATTACTTATTTTTTTTTTACTAATTTCTTATATTAAAAATTTAATTATTTTTCTTTCTTATTTATTTTAGTAAATCATGAAAGAGTTATAACTTTATTCACATTATTATTACTATTACTAGTAATATTATTATAACTATTACTATTATTATTATTATTGTTGTTGTTGTTGTTATTATTATTATTATTATTATTATTATTATTATTATTATTATCAAGTAATTAAGTAAAATATGAATAGATAAATTAAACTTTTAAAACATAATTAATAAGGATAATTTCATATATTTTAACCTTAATGTATTAAATTCTTAAGTTATTTGTCAAGGCAAAAGAAACAAGTAAAAAGGAATTGAGAGAATACTCTTTTCTCTATTTTTTCATTTTGCTTAATCCCTGTACTCAAATAAAATTTATTTTTTGCTTATTATTTTACAAAAAAAGAAAAATTTATTAGTTTCTTTCAAATTACCCTTATCATTAAGTAACTATACAACATAATAGTTGTCAATCATTTACTTTCAAATCATAATTATCGAGATAAATAAACCAACTCCTATTAAACATTTTTTTATATTAATAGGAGTACCAAATCAATAAATGAAAATAAAATGGATAGAATGCATATTTATTTTTTACATTTTAAGTAAAATTTGCGCAACTTTGAAGTTACAGTCTCTTTTTCAATCAGCACATTTATTATTTTTTAATAATACTTATTCTTTTTTTTGGTGTGTTTGGTACAATTCTTTTTTTT
>NW_025854157.1:0-2640 GCF_002878395.1 Capsicum annuum
TATATATATATATACACACCTTGTAATATTACTCTTACGTTATTACAACTTCAACAACATACGTGTATCTACATTGACCCAAAATAGTATATCTACTTCCTCAATAGTATGATATATATCAACGATCATTCAAACTATTTTGATATACTGATTCAGTTATCTAACTTTCGATTACTACATACGTCACTACACAAGATATACGTATGTATACATATATTCAACTGTCTATCATCTTTCACATATGTAATATAAACATCACATACACGATTTTACTACCCCATATAATAATATACAACGTATTTCACAAATACTCGGATTAATTATAGATTGCATTATCTTATGTTATTAATATACCTGCACTGTATAATATGCATATACTATATATATATATACACACACATATACACATTATCAACTATATCAAGTTCTAAATACGTACTATATATATCATATACGTACACAAGTATATTATCCAATAATATAATGCGATATGTTTCTTATACATACTCAGATGAGTGATCGATTAATTATATTTGATTAGCTTAATATACTAGGCTTTGACTACATCGTTCATCAATCGATCACACACACACACACACACACACACACATATATATATATGTCTATGTATAAAGATATTTATATATATGAACTCTTGAATGCGTACTATATATATCACATCCACAAGTATATTACCTTATAATAGAACATGTTCATTATATTCTGATGAATTATTGGTTATATATTACATTATTATGACTGGAATAGTAACATAATATCATTATGATATATATATATATATATATATATATATATATATATATATACACATATTCATTATACAAAGATTCTGAATGTTTAACATCATTTAATATATATACGAAGGAAAATATTTATTTTATATATTGAAAGATAAGTAAAAGATAAGATTATATTTAACATAATTTATTTATTTTATTTGGTATATTTTTTAGTGTAATTTTTTCATAAAATTTAAGAATGGTTGATTTTTATTATTATTATACAGGTTATCGACTACGTGTGATCAGTGTAATTTTAAAAAATTATATATATATTACATTATATATATAACTATTTTTAATGAAAATAATATATACATTTGATTACATCTATATAATTATTGGTTACTAAAAATTATTTAATTTTTAATTTTTTTTAGTTCAAAAACCGACCATAAGTGGTCAGTTTTTTAATTTTTTTAATTTTTATTTGTAAATTAAATAATAATTAATATAAAAATTATTGAAATAATTATTTTGAATTTTAAAATATAAAAGTGACCACGTGTGGTCACTTTTTAAAAAAATAATTAAAAAACCAACCACAGTGGTCGATTTTTTTCCACCACAATGTGTGGTCGGTTTTTTGTGGTAATTTTTTCAGTTTTTTTTAGTAGTGCTAGTTAAACTGCTAGATTTCTTTCTTATGCAGAAGAAAGGACAGTTCAATGCCACTAACGCTTTTGCTATGCGTAGGGTTCGGTGAAGGGCCCCACCACAAGAGTGTGTTGTACTTAACCTTACCTTACATTTCTACCGGAGGCTATTTCCAAGGCTTGAAGCTGTAACCTTCTGATCACATGGCAGCAACTTTGTCAGTTCTTTCTTATGCAGGGAAAGCTCAATTAGTTAAAGAGTGTTTTGTTTGAAATTCAAATTTTCTGATCCCAAATCTTTTTACCATCCAAAAATATCATACAGACCATTGAACCTATATGCAGAAGGTTTATCTGGACATGGAATGTTGAAGCATTCAAGAAATCTCTCATTGCTTGGGAAACATTTTATATATTGTCCCAAGTCTAGTGGAGATTTGAACTTCTTGGATGTTTTCACATGGAACAAGAAGGCTGCTATTGATAAACTGTTGTGGAAATTGTGTAAGAAGAAAGACAAGTTATGGGTAACATGGATTCACATTTACTATAGACAAGATAAACAAGCTTCTTGTATAGTGCAAAGAATCTTGAAAGCATCTAAACATTTGCAGGCGATTAGATATAATGAAAGTAGAGTGATGGCTATGTCTACCTATTGTAAGCATAAAATGGATTATATAAACTTAAACAATCTTATACATAAACAATCCTATCCATAATCCTTTGTATTATTCAGGAACGTTGAACTTAATGATTTTCACATACACATAATAACAATAATTCAATAAAGAATCACTTACATGAATTCTCCATGGTTTTAGCAGAAACAAAAGCGTAATAGCAGAAGCACTGAATTATTTCTCTCTCTTTACCTTACTTTCAGAATAATTGTGATGGAGCTTATTCTTCTTTTAGCAGAGAGAGGACCTCTTTTATAATGGGAATAGTCAGTTATGTTTTCACGTTCCATCAACGTGACTGGTGGATACAATCATTATCCTACTAGGAGTCAGTAATTGTGGATACAATCCTACTAGGAGTCAGTAATTATCCTACTAGGTAATTTCCATATAGATTAAGGATTTAACTTATTCAATTATTATTAAACCAATAAATTAATTAATTATGTGGGCCATAGAAATTTACATTCTCCTACTTGGCACACACAATGCTAATTTAATGGTTTAATAGGTACGTCAATCATGTGCACTATTAACTTTAAATCCAACATCATTTGTCAT